>NW_007186235.1:3141-94071 GCF_000164805.1 Carlito syrichta
GACCTTCATATGACCCTGCAATCCCCCTACTGGGAATATACCCTGAAGAACACAAATCACTCTATAAAAGAGATACCTGCACACGTATGTTTATCGTAGCATTGTTCACAATAGCAAGAACCTGGAAACAACCATGCTGCCCATCAAAAGAGGACTGGATTAAAAAAATGTGGTACATATGCACGATGGAATACTACGCAACCATAAAAAAGAACAAAATCATGAATTTCGCTGCAACCTGGATGGAACTAGAGTCTATAATACTGAGTGACCTCTCACAAAAACAAAAATCCGAATATCACATGTTCTCACTCATATAATGGACCTTGAACATCCAATGCAATACTATAAGAAAATGACTGATGGTACTGGGAAACTATGTGGGGGAGGGGGATGGGATTAACAGTAGCAAATATCTGTCGGGGGATGGGAAAACACTTCTTATCTACAGGGTGCCTGAATGAAACGTCATTGTACACCTAACCCTTAACTGTACCCCACAAAACCATAATAAAAAATACTGATTAATGAAAAAAAAAAAAGAATCAGGGTTTAGAAACCAGATCTCGGTATTGAGAGTCTTCATATACAGGGAACTACACAGCCTCTTCCTCAGAAAGGATAAAGAATCTGGTTTAAATGAGTCCTAAACGTCAAAAATCTAACTGGGCATCTTGCTAAGGGCTCAACAAGAATCAGGATTTCGAAGCAAGAATCTGGGGAATGGGAGTCCGCATATACAGGAAACTACACGGGCTGTTGTTAAGGATGAATAACGAATCTGGATTACACGAGTCCTTAATTCCAAAAATTTCCAGGGCGTCTTTTTAAGGCCAAAAAGACTCAGATTCCGACGTCCCCATATTTTCAGAGCTGTTCCTATGTGCCTATTAATATTCAGTCTTTCCAAAAGTTCTGCAACATTCGGGTTCTATCGAGAGTTTAAAAGAAAATATGGAACTAAAGTTCCATTTAGGTTTTGGATCCTCTAATGACAAATTCCAGGACTCAAGTAATTATTTCGGGTTTTTTGAATGTAAGCCCTGAGGTAAGGGTTAGCTCGTACTCCAGAAACTTCTGGTAGTTCAGCTATTGGGATTTAGGACCTTGGGTTTAGATGTTGCACCAAGTTTAGTAGGTATTTTTGGGAGGGCACCAAGCTCTTGGTTTACAAGTCCATAGGAGCTTTATGGAGTCTTTCTATTGGGAGCCACGTGTCTGAACTTTAGGGAAAGGGGTAACATCTGGTGTTCATCTGAGAACATAACAGGAATCTCGAACACTATTTCACCAGAAAGCTTTGACTCATGTTACCAATGTGGAACAAGGGAAATCAGTTTGCATGTGACCAGCAAACTTCTGGGCAGTTGTTAATTTTTCTCTGGATTAAGGTAGTTCTCATACATAGGATCCTTCAGGAATGTTCTAAATTCTAATCAGGAATATGAAGTCCAGTCCCCACACATTTCACAACTAATTCCTTAGTAGGTACCACAAAGCTGTCATTACCGATTCCCATGAACTTGCTGCTCCTCTTCTTAGTTGTAACAGAGAATCTGGCCATCTGCTCGACTTTTTTTGCAGGAGACTGTAAGGCCAGATTCCAAAACCCAAGGTATCATCTCGCCATTTTTCGTGCAATTTCTGACTTCAGGTTTACCTCCTAATCCAGAAACTACTGCTGGAATTTTAGATTGATATTCCTAACTTGGATTTTGGTGTTCCCAAATATTTAGGACGTATTCTGAAATGGGATCCAGCAATCTAGTATTCCAGGGCCCTTCTGATCTTTGGACTTATGAGTATTGGTAAAAAAGAGTTTGTACTTCCACGTCCCCAGGTAACTTCTGAGAGTCTTTCTGAGAACACAATGATTCTGGGTTATGGGTGTCACCAATCCAAGTATATGACATGGACCCTTTTTAAGGGCTAATCTGGAATCTGGGATTCTATTTACACAAATTCTTTAGAGCTACAGGCCTCTTGGATATGAAAATTTTGTCATTATAGATTCTCATCAACCTTCTGGTCTTTTGATAGTTGTAACCGAGAATGTGGACATACAATCCGTTGGGTTCCTCGGGACACCAAAGGGCAGATGCCAGCACCCAAGGAATCTCATCACCATATTTTTATGTATGTATCGCCTTAAGATGTATCTTGTAATCGTAAAACTTCTTTTTGTTCTCCTATTATGATACGGGTCCGGTGTTTTGAGGTTGCCAAATATTTATTATGTACTTTTCAGTGTAACCAGGATTCATGGATCCCACGACACTAGTAATTACTGGACATCTGCCTATTTGTATATAGAGTTTTTGGATCCACATCACGAGGGAAAATCAGGGCATCTTGTTGAGAACGAAAAGCAAAATCTGGTTCTAGGAGTTCTCATTTGCCAGATCTACATGCCTCTTGATAAGGTTTAAGCAGCAATCTGGGCTTCAGGGTTCCTACATTTTTCAGAGCTACTAGCTCCGTAGATACGCTTAATCTGTCATTACAAATCCCCAGAAACATTCTATCTCTTGATAGTTGTAATCTATGATCTTGGCCAAATATCCTTTTGTGACTTTTGAATATCTAGGACCATATTCATGTACCCCAGGAATACAATGGCATAGCGTTAAAAAATCCTTCGATTCAGGTTGCCCCAAACTTCAGAAATTTCTTGTGGTCGTCCTGGTGGAATTCGGACATTGGATTTAGAAGATTCCACATTGTAGGTAGGTCTTGTTAAGGGGAACCAGGAATCTTCGTTGCCATGTCCCAAAAACCCTTATTGGAGTCTTTCTATTGATATCCAAACAACTAGAATTCTATGTTCATCATGAAATATCTCGGGTATTACTGAAAATTCAGCATGAATTTGAGTAATGGTTGTCCCCTTAAACAGGAAACTACATGGCATCTTACTACAGAAAAACAGGGAATCTGGGTAACAGAAGTCCTCAAATCCCAAAAACCTACAGGGTGTCTAATTCCAGGAGAAAATAGTATCAGGGATTTGAAGCACGGATCTGGGGAACAGGAGTTCTCATATACAGAAAACTTCACAACCTCTTGCTAAGGACGAACAAGGAATCTGGGATACACATGTCCTCGATCCTAAAAACTTACAGGGTGTCTTTCTAAGGGCTGAATAGGAATCAGGGCTTCAAAACAGAATCTCGGTATTAGGAGTCTTAATATACAGGAATCTAGGCAGCCTCTTCCTAAGAAAGGATAAAGAATCTGGTTTAAACCTGTCCTAAAGGCCAAAAATCTACTGGACGTCTTGCTCAGGGCTCAAAAAGAATCAGGATTTCGAAGTAAGATTCTGGGAATGGGAGTCCTCATATACAGGAAACTACAGGGGCTCTTGCTAAGGAAGAATAACGAATCTGGGTTACATGAGTCCTCAATTCCAAAAATGTCCAGCACGTCTTGGTAAGGCCTATGAGATTCGAACTTTGACGTCCCCTTATTTTTCAGAACTGTTTCCTATGTGCATATGGGGATTCAATCATTCCAAAAGTCCCACAACATTCTGGAACTCTTGATAGTTTAAAGGAATATATGTCTCTAAAAGTTCATTTAGATTGTGAATCCTCTAATGACAAATTGCAGGACACAAGTAATCATTTCGGGTTTTTTCAGTGTAAGCCCTGAGTTCAGGCTTACCTCATACCCCAGAAACTAATGGTAGTTCAGCTCTTCAGATTTAGGACCTTGGGTTTAGATGTTGCACAACATTAGAAGGTATTTTTTGGGAGGTCATCAGGGTCTTGGTTTACAAGTCCATAAGAGCATTCTGAAGTCTTTCTATTGGGAGCAACGTGTCTGGATTTCTAGGGAACGGGGAAACATCTCGTCATTCTTCTGAGAACGAAACAGGAATCTCGGACACTGTGTCAATATAAAGCTTTTACTCATGTTACCAATGTGGAACAAGGGAAATTTTTTTGCATGTAACGAGCAAGCTTCTGGATAGTTGTTAATTTTTCCCTGGCTTAAGGTAATTCTCATACCTAGGAGCCTACAGGAATTTTCAAAATGCAAATCAGGTTTTGGAGTCCCATTCCCCACACATTTCAGAACTAATTCCTGTATAGGTACCATAAATCTGTCATTATGGATTTCAAGAAACCTGCTGCTCCTCTTCTTAGTTATAACAGAGAATCTGGCCATCTGCTCTGCTTTTTATGAAGGAGGCTGTAAGGCCAGATTTTACAACCCAAGGAATCATCTCGACATTTTTCTTGTAATTTCACACTTGAGATTTACCTTCTAATCCAGAAACTACTGCTGGAAATTTAGATTGATATTCCTAAATTGGGATTAGGTGTTCCCAAATAATTAGGAAGTATTGTTAAAGGGGATCCAGCAATCTTGGATTCCAGGGCCTTTCTGACATTTTGGGCTTATGAGTATTGGTATATAAGAGTTTGTACTTCCACGTCCCCAGGTAAGTTCCCGGAGACATTCTGGGAACAAATGAATCTGGGTTACAGGGTTCCCCAATCCAAGATTTCTACATGGACACATTATAACGGCTTATCTGGAACCTGGGATCTTATTTCCACAAATTCTTTAGGACTAAAGGCCTCTTGGACATGACAATTTTGTCATTATAGATTTTCAGCAAGCTTCAGGTTTTTTATAGTTGTAACCAAGAATGTGGACCTACAAGTCCGTTCGGTTCCTCGTGACAACAAAAGGGTAGATTTCAGGAACCAAAGAATATTATCACGATATTTGTATGTATCTATCGTCTTAGGATGTATCTTGTAATCCTAAAACTTCTGTTTCTCCTTTTCTTTCAATACGGGCCCGATGTTTTGAGGTTGCCAAATATTTATTACGTACTTTTAAGCGTAA
Organism: Carlito syrichta; assembly: GCF_000164805.1. NCBI lineage: Eukaryota > Metazoa > Chordata > Mammalia > Primates > Tarsiidae > Carlito > Carlito syrichta. The sequence continues at coordinate 8,002 of NW_007186235.1, forward strand.
GTAGATTCATGGATTCCACGACTGTAGGGAATTTCTGGGCATCTGCCAGTTTGTATACAGAGTTTTTGGATCCATATCACGAGGGAAAATCAGGGAATCTTTTTGAGTATGAAAAGGAAATCTGGTTGTAGGAGTTTTCACTCTCCAGTTCTACAAGGCTCTTTATAAGGATTAACCAGCTATCTGGGATTCAGGGCCCTACATTTTTCAGAGCTACTAGCTCCGGAGATACCCTTAATCTGTCGTTACAAATCTCCAGGAACATTCTATTCTCTTCATAGTTGAAATTGTGGATCAGGCCCAAATATCTTTATGAGGCATATGAGCATCTAGGACCAGATTCCCAAAAACCTAATGGGAGTTTTCTATTGATACCCAAACAAGTGGAATTCTATGCTCATCACGAAATATCTCGGGTATTACTGAGAATTCAGCAGGAATGTGAGTAATGGGAGTCCTCATATACAGGAAAATACATGGCCTCTTACTAAGGAAGAATAAGGAATCTGGGTAACACGATTCCTCAAATCCCAAAAACCTACAGGGTGTCGTACTAAGTGAGAAAAAAGTATCAGGGATTTGAAACACGAATCTGGGGAACGGGAATCCTCACATACAGGAAACTTCACAACCTCTTGCTAAGGACGAATTAGGCATCTGGCTTACACATGTCCTCGATCCTAAAAACCTATAGGGCATCTTTGTAAGGGCTAAATAAGAATCAGGGTTTCAAAACAGGATCTCAGTATTGGGAGTCTTCATATACAGGAAACTACACAGCCTCTTCATAAGAAAGGTTAAAGAATCTGGTTTAAACGAATCCTAAATGCCAAAAATCTACTGAGCATCTTGCTAAGGGCTCAACAAGATTCAGGATTTCAAAGAAAGAATCTGGGGAATGGGAGTCCTCATGTACTGGAAACTACACGGGTTCTTGCTAAGGAAGAATAAACAATCTGGGTTACACGAGTCCTCAATACCAAAAAAGTGCAAGGCGTCTTTGTAAGGCCTAAAAGACTCGAATTTCGACGTCCCCATATTTTCAGAGCTGTTCCCATGTGCATATTATGATTCAGTCATTCCAAAAGTCCCACAACATTCTGATCCTCTCGATGGTTTAAAAGAAAATATGGCACTAAAATTCCATTTAGGTTCTGGATCCTCTAACGACAAATTTCAGGACACAAGTAATCATTTCTGGTTTTCTGAATGTAAGCCCTGAGGACAGGGTTACCTCATATTCCAGGAAATTCTGGTAGTTCAGCTATTCGTATTTAGGTCCTTGGGATTAGATGTTGCACCAAGTTTAGAAGGTATTTTTGGGAGGGCACCAGGGTCTTGGTTCACAAGTCCATAGGAGCATTCTGGAGTCTTTCTATTGGGAGCCACGTGTCTGGACTTCTAGGGAACGGAGCAACATCTGGTCGTTCTTCTCAGAACATAACAGGAATCTCGGACACTATATCACCAGAAAACTTTGACTCATGTTACCAAAATGGAAGAAAGGGAATTCAGTTTGCAATTGAACAGCAAACTTCTGGGCAGTTGTTAATTTTTTCCTGGCTCTAGGTAGTTTTCATACCTAGGAGCCTACAGGAATTACCTAAATGCCAATCAGGAATTTGGAGTCCCAGTCCCCACACATTTCAGAACGAATTCCTGTTTAGGTACCACAAATCTGTCATTACCAATTCCCATGAACGTGCTGCTCCTCTTCTTAACTGTAACAGAGAATCTGGCCATCTGCTAGCCCTTTTCTGCAGGAGGCTGTAAGGCCAGATTCCACAACCCAAGGAATCATCTCGCACTTTTTCGTGCAATTTGTGATTTCAGGTTTGCCTCCAAATCCAGAAACTACTGCTGGAATTTTAGATTGATATTCCTTACTTGGGATTAGGTGTTCCCAAATATTTAGGATGTATTCTTAAAGGGGATCCAGCAATCTTGGATTCCAGGGTCCTTCTGACCTTTTGGGCTTATCAGTATAGTTATATAAGAGTTTGTACTTTCACGTCCACAGGTAACTTCCGAGAGTCTTTCTGGGAAGAAAATGAATCCGGTTTACGGGGGTCGCCAATCCTAAAATTCGACATGGACACTTTACAAGGGCTAATATGGACTCTGGGATTCTATTTACACACATTCCTTAGGACTACAGGCCTCTTGGATATGACAATTTTGTCATTACAGATTCTCAACATCTTTCTGACCTTTTGATATTTGTACTGAGAATGTAGACCTACAAGTCCATTGGTTCCTCGGGACAACAAAGGGCACATTCCAGGACACAAAGAATCTTATCGCCGTATTTGTATGTTTCTTCACCTAAGATGTATCTTGTAATCCTAAAACTACTATTTGTCATTCTATTGCTATACGGGCCGAGTGTTTTGAGGTTGACAAATATTTATTACACACTTATAAGGGTAACCAGGATTCATGGATTTCATGACCCTAGTTAATTTCCGGGCATCTGCCTATTTGTGTACAGAGTTTTTGGATTCGCATCACGAGGGAAAATCAGCGCATCTTGTTGAGAACGAAAAGTAAATCTGGTTCTAGGAGTTCTCATTCGCCAGATCTACAGGGCCTCTTGATAAGGTTTAACCAGCTAGCTGGGCATCAGGGTTCCTACATTTTACAGAGTTACTAGCTCCGTAGATTCCCTTAATCTGTCATTACAAATCCCCAGGAACATTGTATTCTCTTGATGGTTGTAATCGAGGATCTGGCCCAAATATCCTTTGTGATTATGAACATCTAGGACCATAATCATGTACCCCAGGAATCAAATGGCGTATTGGTATAAAATCCCTGGATTCAGGTTGCCTCAAACTCCAGAAATTGCTTATGGTCGGCCTGGTATAATTGGGACATTGGAATTAAAAAATTCCATATTTTAGGGAGGTTTTGTTAAGGTTTAACAGGAATCTTAGATTCCAGGTCCCCAAAACCTATATGGGAGTCTTTCTATTGATAACCAAACAACTGTAATTCTATGCTCATCATGAAATACCTCGGGTATTACTGAGAATTCTGCAAGAATCTAAGTAATGGGAGTCCTCATTTACCGGAATCTACATGGCCTCTTATGACGGAAGAATAAGAAATCTGGGTAACACGAGTCCTCAAATCCCAAAAAAACTACAGGGAGTCTTACTAAGTGAGAAAAATGTATCAGGGATTTGAAGCGCAAATTTGGGGAATGGAAGTCCTCATATACAGGAAACTTCACAACCTGTTTGTAAGGACGAATAAAAAATATGGGTTACACATGTCCTCGATCCTAAAAACCTACAGGTCATCATTCTAAGGGCTAAATAAGAATCAGGGTTTTGAAACAAGATCTAAATTGAGAGTCTCCATATACAGGAAAACACACAGCCTCTTCCTAAGAAAGGATAAAGAATCTGGTTTAAACGAGTCCTAAATGCCAAAAATCTACTGGGTGTCTAGCTAAGGGCTCAACAAGAATAAGGATTTCGAAGCAAGAATCTGGGGAATGGGAGTCTTCATATACAGGAAACATCACGGGCTCTTGCTAAGGAAGAATAACGAATCTGGGTTACACGTGTCTTCAATTCCAAAAACATCCAGGTCATCTTGGTAATGCCCACAAGACTCGGACCTCCACGTCCCCATATTTTTCAGAGATGATTCCTATGTGCATATTAGTATTCAGTCATTCCAAATGTTCTGCAACATATGGGACCACTCGATAGTTTAAACAAAAATATGGCGCTAAAAGTCCATTTAAATTCTGGATCCTTTAACGACAAATTCCGGGACACAAGTAATCATTTTGGGTATTTAGAATTTAAGATCTGAGTTCATTGTTACCTCGTACTCCAGAAACTTCTGGTAGTTCAGGCATTCGGAATTAGATCCCTGGGTTAACATGTGGCACCAAGTTTAGAAGGTATTTTTGGGAGAGCTCCAGGGTCTTGGTTTACAAGTCCATAGGAGCATTCTGGAGTCTTTCTATTGGAAGCCACGTGTCTGGACTTCTAGGGAACGGGTAAATATCTGGTCGTTTTTCTGAAAATAAAACTGGAATCTCGGACACTATGTCACCAGTAAGCTTTGAATCACGTTACCAATGTGAAACAAGGGAAATCAGTTTGCATGTGACAAGCAAACTTCTGGGCGGTAGTTAATTTTCCCTGGCTTAATGTTGTTCACATACCTAGGAGCCTACAGGAATTTTCTAATTGCGAATCAGGAATTTGGAGTCCCAGTCCCCACACATTTCAGAACTAATTCCTGTATAGGTACCAAAAGTCTGTCAATACCGATTCCCAGGAACTTGCTGCTCCTCTTTTTTGTTGTAACAGAGAATCTGACCATCTGCTCGGCTTTTTTTGCAGGAGGCTGTAAGGCCAGATTCCACAACCCAAGGTATCATCTTACCATTTTTCGTGTAATTTTTGACTTCAGGTTTATCTCGTAATCCAGAAAATACTGCTGGAAATTTAGATTGATATTACTAACTTGCGATTGGTGTTCCCAAATATTTACAACGTATTCTTAAAGGGGATCCAGCAATCTTGTATTCCAGGGCCATTCTGACCTTGTGGGCTTATAAGTATTGGTATATAAAAGTTTGTACTTCCACGTTCCCAGGTAACTTGCGGGAGTCTTTCTGGGAACAAAATGTATCTGGGTTACGGGTGTCGTCAATCCATGAATTCTACATGGACACAATATAAGGGCTATTCTGGAATCTGGGATTCTATTTCCACACATTCTTTAGGGCTACAGGCCTCTTCGATATGACATATCTGTCATTATAGATTCTCAGACACATTCTGTTCTTTTGATAGTTGTAACTGAGAATGTGAACCTAAAACTCCGTTGGGTTCCCTGGGAAAACAAAGGGCAGATTCCAGGACCCAAGGATTCTTATCGCCATATTTGTATATATCTATCACCTTAAGATGTAGCTTGTAATCCTAAAACTTCTTTTTGTTCTTCTATTATGATACGGGTCCGGTGTTTTGAGGTTGCCAAATATTTATTATGTACTTTTCAATGCAACCAGGATTCATGGATCCAACGACCCTAGGTAATTTCTGGGCATCTGCTTATTTCTATTTGTATCCACATAATGAGGGAAAATCAGGGCATCTTGTTGAGAACGAAAAGCAAATCTGGTTCTAGGATTTCTCATTCACCAAATCTACATGGCCTCTTGATAAGGTTTAACCAGCAATCTGGGCTTCTGGGTCCCTACATTTTTCAGAGCTACTAGTTCCATAGATGCCCTTAATCTGTCGTTACAAATCCCCAGAAACATTCTATCTCTTGATAGTTGTAATCTATGATCTAGCCCAAATATCGTTTTGTGACTTATGAATATCTAGGACCATATTCAGGTACCCCAGGAATCCAATGGCATAGTGGTAAAAAATCCTTCGATTCACGTTGCCCCAAACTTCAGAAATTTCTTGTGGTCAGCCTGGTGGAATTGGGACATTGGATTTAGAAGATTCCACATTGTAGGTAGATCTTGTTAAGGGGAACCAGGAATCTTCGATTCCATTTCCCAAAACCCTTATTGGAGTCTTTATATTGATATCCAAACAACTAGAATTCTATGTTCATCATGAAATATCCCGGATGTTACTGAAAATTCAGGAGGAATTTGAGTATTGGGAGTCGACATAAACAGGAAACTACATGGCATCTTACTACGGAAAAATAAGGAATCTGGGTAACACGAGTCCTCAAATCCCAAAACCTACAGGGAGTCTAATTCCGGAATAAAATAGTATCAGGTATTTGAAGCACGAATCTTGGGAACAGGAGTTCTCATATACAGAAAACTTCACAACCTCTTGCTAAGGACGAACAAGGAATCTGGGATACACATGTCCTCGATCCTAAAAACCTACAGGGCGTCTTTCTAAAGGGTGAATAAGAATCAGGGTTTCAAAACAGAATCTCAGTATAGGGAGTCTTAATATACAGGAATCTAGGCAACCTCTTACTAAGAAAGGATAAAGAATCCGGTTTTAATGTGTCCTAAAGGCCAAAAATCTACTGGGCGTTTTGCTCAGGGCTCAACAAGAATCAGGATTTCGAAGTAAGATTCTTGAGAATGGGAGTCCTCATATAGAGGAAACCACAGGGGCTCTTGTTAAGGAAGCATAAAGAATCTGGGATACACGAGTCCTCAATTCCAAAAATGTCCAGCACGTCTTGGTAAGGTCTATGAGATTCGGACTTTGACGTCCCCATATTTTTCAGAACTGTTTCCTATGTGCATATTGGGATTCAGTCATTCCAAAAGTCCCACAGCATTCTGGACTTCTCGATAGTTTAAAGGAAAATATGGCACTAACGTCCATTTAGATTCTGGATTCTCTAACATCAAATTGCAGGACACAAATAATCATTTCGGGTTTTTGAGTGTAAGCCCTGAGTTCAGGATTACCTCGTACCCCAGAAACTACTGGTAGTTCAGCTCTTCAGATTTAGGAGCTTGGGTTTAGATGTTGCACCAACTTTAGAAAGTATTTTTGGGAGGGCACCAGGGTCTTGTTTACAAGTCCATAAGAGCATTCTGAAGTCTTTCTATTGGGAGCAACATGTCTGGATTTCTAGGAAATGGGGAAACATCTGGTCGTTCTTCTGAGAACAAAACAGGAATCTCGGACACTATGTGAACATAAAACTTTTACTCATGTTACCAATGCAGAACAAGGGAAATTTGTTTGCATGTAATGAGCAAACCTCTGGACAATTGTTAATTTTTCCCTAACTTAATGTAGTTCTCATACCTAGGAGCCTACAGGAATTTGGAGTCCCAGTCCCCACACATTTCAGAACTAATTCTTGTATAGGTACCACAAGTCTGTCAATACCAATTCACAGGAACTTGCTGCTCCTCTTCTTTGTTGTAACAGAGCATCTGGCCATCTGCTCGGCTTTTTTTGCAGGAGGCTGTAAGGCCAGATTCCACAACCCAAGGATTCATCTCGCCATTTTTCGTGTAATTTCGAACTTCAAGTTGACCTCCTAATCCAGAAAATACTGCTGGAAATTTAGATTGATATTCCTAACTTGGGATTAGTGTTCCCAAATATTTACAACGTATTCTTTAAGGGGATCCAGCAATCTGGTATTCCAGTGCCATTCTGACCTTTTGGGCTTATGAGTATTGGTATATAAGAGTTTTTACTTCCACGTTCCCAGGTAACTTTCGGGAGTCTTTCTGGGAACAAAATGTATCTGGGTTATGGGTGTCGTCAATCCAAGAATTCTACGTGGACACATTATAAGCGCTATTCTGGAATCTGGTATTCTATTTCCACACATTCTTTAGGGCTACAGGCCTCTTGGATATGACATATCTGTCATTATAGATTCTCAGTCACCTTCTGTACTTTTGATAGTTGTAACTGAGAATGTGAACCTAAAACTCCGTTGGGTTCCTCGGGACAACAAAGGGCAGATTCCAGGACCCAAGGAGTCTCATCGCCACATCTGTATGTATCTGTCGCCTTAAGATGTATCTTGGAATCCTAAAATTTCTTTTTGTTCTTCTATTTTGATACAGGTCCGGTGTTTTGAGGTTGCCAAATATTTATTATGTACTTTTCAGTGTAACCAGGATTCATGGATCCCACGACCCTAGGTAATTTCTGAGCATCTGCCTATTTGTATACAGAGTTTTGCGGTCCACATCACGAGTGAAAATAAGGGCATCTTGTTGAGAATGAAAAGCAAATCTGGTTCTAGGAGTTCTCATTCACCAGATCTACATGGTCTCTTGATAAGATTTAACCAGCAATCTGGGCTTCAGTGTCCCTACATTTTTCAGAGCTACTAGCTCCGTAGATACCCTTAATCTGTCATTACAAATCCCCAGAAACATTCTATCTCTTGATAGTTGTAATCTATGATCTGGCCCAAATATCGTTTTGTGACTTATGAAATCTAGAACCATAATCAAGTACCCCAGGTATCAAATGGCATATTGGTACAAAATCCCTCGATTCAGGTTACCTCAGACTACAGAAATATCTTGAAGTTGGCATGGTGAAACTGGGACATTGGATTTAGAAGATTCCACATTCTAGAGAGGTCTTGTTAAGGGAAACCAGGATTCCTAGATTCCAAGTCCCCAAATACCTTATGGTAGTCTTTGTATTGATATCGAAACAACTGGAATTCTATGCTCATCACGAAATATCTGGGTTATTACTGAGAATTCAGCAGGAATTTGAGTAATGGGAGTCCTCATATACGGGAAACTACATGGCCTCTTACTACGGGAGAATAATGAATCTGGGTCACATGAGTCCTCAATTCCCAAAAATGTATAGTGTGTCTGACTAAGGCAGAAAAATGTACCAGGGATTTGAAGCACGTATCTGGGGTACGTTAGTACTCATATACAAGAAACTTCACAAACTCTTGCTAAGAACGGACAAGGAATCTGGGTTAAACAAGTCCTCAATCCTAAAAACGTACAAGGCATCTGTAAGGGTTAAATATGTAACAGGGTTTCGAAAGAGGATCTCGGTATTTTGAGTCTTCATATACAGAAAACTAAACAGCCTCTTCCTAAGAAAGGTCAAAGAATCTTGTTTAAATGAGTCCTAAATGCCAAAAATCTACTGGGCGTCTTGCTTAGGGCTCAACAAGAATAAAGATTTCGAAGCAAGATTCTGGGTAATAGGAGTCCTCATATACAGGGAACTACATGGGCTCTTGCTAAGGAAGAATATCGAATCTGTGTTACACAAGTCCTCAAGTCCAAAAAACTCCACGACATCTTTGTCAGGCCCTCACACTCGGACTTCCACATCCCCATATTTTTCAGAGCTGTTTCCTATGTGCATATTAGGATTCAGTCATTCCAAAAGTTCCACAACATTCTGGACCTGTCGATTGTTTAAAAGAAAATATAGCACTAAAAGACCATATAAATTCTGGACCATCTAACCACAAATTCCCGGATACAAGTAATCATTTCGGGTGGTTTGAATGTAAGCCCTGAGTTCAGGGTTACCTCGTACTCCAGAAACTTCTGGTAGTTCAGCTATTCGGAATTAGGACATTGGGATTAGATTTTGCACAAAGTTTAGAAGGCATTTTTGGGAGGGCAACAGTGTCATGGTTTACAAGGCCATAGTAGCATTCTGAATTTTTTTTATTGGGAGCCATGTGTCTGGACTTCTAGGGAATGGGGCAACATCTGGTCGTTCTTTTGAGAATGAAACAGGATCTCAGACACTATGTCACCAGAAATCTTTGACTCATGTTACCAATGTGGAACAAGGGAGATCAGTTTGCATGTGACCAGCAAACTTCTGGGCAATTGTTAATTTTTACCTGACTTAAGATAGTTCTCATTCTTAGGAGCCTTCAGGAATTTTATAAATGTTAATAAAGAAGTTGGAGTCCCAGTCCCCACACATTTCAGTACTAATTCCTGTATAGGTACCACAAATCTGTCATTACCAATTCCCAGGAACGTGCAGCTCCTCTTCTTAGTTGTAACAGAGAATCTGGCCACCTGATCGGTTATTTTTGCAGGAGGATATAAGGCCATATTCCACAAATCATGGAATCATCTCACCATTTTTCCTGTAATTTCTGAATTCAGGTTTACCTCCTCATCCAGAAACTACTGCTGGAATTTTAGATTGATATTTCTAGGTTGGGATTAGGTGTTCCCAAATATTTAAGACGTATTCTTAAAGGTTTTCCAGCAATCTTGGATTCCAGAGCACTTCTGATCCTTTGGGCTAATGAGTATTGGTATATAAGGGTTTTTACTTCCACGTTCCCAGGTAACTTCCGGGAGTATTTCTGGGAGCAAAATGAATCTGGGTTACAGGAGTCGCCAATCCAAGAATTCTACATGGACACATTAGAAGTGCTAATATGGATTCTGGGATTCTATTTCCACACATTCTTTAGAGCTACAGACCTCTTGGACATGAAAATTTTGTCATTAAATATTGTCAGCAACCTTCTGGTCTTTTGATAGTTGTAACCGAGAATGTGGCCCTACAAGTCTGTTGGATTCCTTGGGACAAGAAAGGGCAGATTCCAGGACACAAAGAATCTTATCGCCATATGTGTATGTATCTATTGCCTTAAGATGTATCTTGTAGTCCTAAAACTTCTGTTTGTTCTTGTATTCTGATACGGGCCTGGTGTTTAGAAGTTGCCAATATTAATTACATACTTTTAAGTGTAACCAGGATTCATGAATTCCAGGACCTAGGTAATTTCTGGGCATCTGCCAGTTTGTATACAGAGTATTTGGATCAAAATCCCGAGGGAAATTCATGGCATCTTGTTGAGAATGCAAAAAATATCTGGTTCTAGGAGTTCTGATTCGCCAGATCTACAAGGCCTTTTGATAAGGTTTAACCAGTAATCTGGGCTTCTGGGTCCCCACACTCTTAAGAGCTACTACTGCTTAGATACCCTTAATCTGTCATTACAAATCCCCAGGAACATTCTATTCTTTTGATAGTTGTAATCGAGGATCTGGCCCACATATCCTTTTGTGACTTTCGAACATGTAGGGCCATAATCCTGTACCCTAGGAATAAAATGGCATATTGGTACAAAAATCCCTCGATTCAGTTTTACACAAACAACAGAAATTTCTTGTGGTGGGCCTTGTGGAATTGGGACATTGGATTTAGAAGATTCCACATTTAAGGGAGGTCTTGTTAAGTAAAACCAGGAATCATAGATTCCAGGTCGCCAAAAACTTATGGGAGTCTTTCTATTGATATCCAAAGAACTGGAATTCTATCCTCTCATGAAATATCTCGAGTACTACTGAGAATTCAGCAGGAATATGAGTAATGGGAATCCTCATATACGGGAAGCTACAAGGCCTCTTACTAAGGAAGCATAAGAAATCTGGGTAACACAAGTCCTCAAAACCCAAAACCATATAGGGTGTCTTACTAAGTGAGAAAAATGTATCATGGATTTGAAGCATGAATCTGCGGAACGGGAGTCCTAATATACAGAAAACTTCACAACCTCTTGCTAAGGACGAACAAGGAATCTGGGATACACATGTCCTTGATCCTACAAACTTACAGGGCATCTTTCTAAGGGCTAATTAAGAATCAGGATTCTGAAACAGGATGTCGGTATTGGGAATCTTCATATACAGGAAACTACACAGCTCTTCCTAAGAAAGGATAAAAAATCCGGTTTAAACGAAACTTAAAGGCCAAAAATCTACAGGGCGTATGGCTAAGGTCTCAACAAGAATCAGGATTTCGAAGCAAGAATCTGGGGAATGGGAGTCCTCACATACAGCAAACTACACGGGCTATTGCTAAGGGAGAATAGCGAATCTGAATTACACGAGTCCTCAATTACAAAAATGTCCAGGGCATCTTTGTAATGCCTAAAAGACTCGGATTTCCACGTCCCCATATTTTCAGAGCTGTTCCTATGAGCATATTATGATTTAGTCATTCCAAAAGTTCTGCAACATTCTGGCCCTCACGATAGTTTAGAAGCAAGTATGACACTAAAAGTCCATTTAGTTTCTGGATCCTCTAACGATAAATTCCAGGACAGAAGTAATCATTTTAGGTTTTTTGAATGTAAGCCCTGAGGTCAGGGTTACCTCGTACTCCAGAAACTTCTGGTACTCCAGCTATTCGGACTTAGGAACTTGGGTTAAGGTGTTGCACCAAGTTTAGATGGTATTTTTGGGAGGGCACCAGGGTCTTGGTTTACAAGTCCAAAGGAGCATTCTGGAGTCTTTCTATTGGGAGCCACGTGTCTGGACTTCTAGGAATCGGGGCAACATCTGGTCGTTCTTCTGAGAACGTAACAGGAAGCGCGGACACTATCACCAGAAAGCCTTGAATCATGTTACCAATGTGAAACAAGGGAAATCAGTTTTCATGTGACCAGCAAATTTCTGGGCATTTGTTAATTTTTCCCTGGCTTAATGTTGTTCTCCTACCTAGGAGCCTACAGGAATTTTCTAAATGCTAATCAGGAATTTGGAGTCCCAGTCCCCACACATTTCAGAACTAATTCCTCTATAGGTACCACAAATCTGTCATTACCGATCCCAGCAACGTGCTGCTCCTCTTCTTCGTTGTAACAGAGAATCTGGTCATCTGCTCAGCTTTTTTTGCCGGAGGCTGTTGGGCCAGATTCCACATCCCAAGGAATCATCTCGTTATTTCTCGTGTAATTTGTGATTTCAGGTTTACCTCTGAATCCAGACACTACTGCTGGAATTTTAGATTGATATTCCAAATCTGGGATTAGGTGTTCCCAAATATTTAGAACATATTCTTAAAGGGGATCAAGCAGTCTTGGATTCCAGGGCTCTTCTGACCTTTTGGGCTTATGAGTATTGGATTATAAGAGTTTGTACTTCCACTTCCCCAGGTAACTTCTGGGAGTCTTTCTGGGAACAAAATGAATCTTTGTTAAAGGGGACGCCAATACAAGAATTCTACTTGGAGACATTATAAGGGCTAACCTGGAATCATGGATTCTATTTCTACACATTGTTTAGGGCTACAGGTCTCTTGGATATGACAATATAGTCATTAAAGATTCTAAGCAAACTTCTGGTCTTTTGATAGTTGTAACAGAGAATGTGGACCTACAAATCCATTGGATTCCTTGGGACAACAATGGGCAGATTCCAGGACCCAAAGTACCTTTTCACCATATTTGTATTTATCTATAATCTTAGGATGTACCTTGTAATCCTAAAACTTCTGTTTGTCCTTCAATTCCTATGTGGGTCCGGTGTTTTGAGGTTGCCAAATATTTATTAAGTATTTTAAGAGTAACCAGGTTTCATGGATTCCGCGACCCTAGGTAATTTCTGGGCATCTGCCTATTTGTATACAGAGTTTTTGGATCCATATCACAAGCGAAAATCAGGGCACCTCTTTGAGTATGAAAAGGCAATCTGATTCTAGGAGTATTGATTCGCCAGATCTACAAGGCCTCTTGATAAGGTTTAACCAGCAATCTGGGTTTCAGTGTCCCCACACTTTTCAGAGCTCCTAACTGCTTAGATACCCTTAATCTGTCATTACTAATCCCCAGGAACATTCTATTCTCTTGATAGTTGTATTCAAGTATGTGGCCCTAATATTGTTTTGTGTCTTATGAACATCTATGTCCATAATCAGGTACCCCAGGTATCAACTGGCATATTGGATCAAAATCCCTCGATTCATATTACCTCAAACTACAGAAATTTCTTGAGGACGGCCTGGTGGACTTGGGACATTGGATTTAGAAGATTCCACATTTTTGGGAGGTCTTTTTAAGGGAAACCAGGAATCTGAGATTCCAGGTCCGCAAAAACATTATGGGAGTCGTTCTATTGATATCCAAACAACTGGAATTCTAGGCTCATCATGAATTATCTCAGGTATTGCTGAGAATTCAGCAGGAATTTGAGTAATGGGAGTCCTCATTTACGGGAATCTTCATGGCTTCATACTACGGAAGAATAAGGAATCTGGGTAAGACGAGTCCTCAAATCCCAAAAACCTACAATGCATCCTACTTAGGGAGAAAAAAATATCAGGGATATGAAGCACAAATCGGGGGAAAGGGAATCTTCATATACAGGAAACATCACAACCTCTTGCTGAGGAAGAACAAGGAATCTGGGTTACACATGTCCTCAATCCTAAAAACCGACCGGGCGTCTTTCTAAGAGCTAAATAGGAATCAGGATTTCAAAACAGGATCTCGGTATTGGGAGACTTCATATACAGGAAACTACACACCATCTACCAAAGAAAGGATAAGGAATCTGGTTTAAACGAGTCCTAAAGGCCAAAAAATTACTGGACGTCTTCCTAAGGGCTCTACAACATCAGGATATTGAAGCAAGAAACTGAGTAATGGGAGTCCTCAAATACCGGAAACTACATGGGCTCTTACTAAGGAAGAATAAAGAATCTGGGTAACACGAGTCCTCAATTCCAAAAATGTCCAGGGCGTCTTTGTAACACCTAAAAGCCTCGGACTTCGATGTCTCCATATTTTTCAGAGCTGTTTTCTATGTGCATATTAGGATCAGTCATTCCAATAGTCCCTCAACATTCTGGTCCTCTCGATAGTTTAAACAAAAATATGGCACTAAAAGTCCATTTAGTTTCTGGATCCTCTAACGACAAATTCCAGGACATAAGTAATCATTTCTGGTTTTTTTAATGTAAGCACATACGATGGGTTACCTCGAACTCCAGAAACTTCTGGTAGTTCAGTTGTTCGGAATTAGGACCTTGGGTTTAGATGTTGTACCAAGATTAGAAAGTATTTTTGGGAGGGCACCAGGTCCTTGGTTTGAAGTCCATAGGAGCATTCTGGAGTCTTTCTATTGGGAGCCACCAATAGAATTCTAGGGAATTCTAGGGAATGAGGAAACATCTGGTCATTCTTCTGAGGTCGAAACAGGAATATGGGACACTATGTTACCAGAAAGCTGTGACTCATGTTACCAATGTGGAACGAGGAAAATCAGTTTGCATGTGACCATCAACCTTCTGGGCAGTTGTTAATTTTTCCCTGGCTTAAGGTAGTTCTCATACCTAGGAGCCAACAGGAATTTTCTAAATGCTAATAAGGAATTTGGAGTCCATGCACCACACATTTAAGAACTAACTCCTGAAGATATCACAAATCTGTCATTACCGATTCCCAGGAACCTGCTGTTCCTCTTCTTAGTTGTAACAGAGAATCTGGCCATCTGCTCGACATTTTTGGCAGGAGGCTACAAGGCCAGATTCCAAAACCCAAGGAATCATCTCACAATTTAACGTGTAATTTTTGACTTCAGGACTACCTCCTTATCCAGAAGGTACTGCTGGAATTTTATATTGATATTCCTAACTTGGGTTTAGGTGTTCCCAAATATTTAGGTCATATTCTTAAAGTGGATCCAGCAATTTTGGATTCCAGGGCCCTTCTGATCTTTTGGGCTTATGAGTATTGGTATATAAGAGTTTGTACTTCCATGTCCCAAGGTATCTTCCGGGAGTCTTTCTGGGAAAAAAATGAATCTTGGTTACAGGGGTCCCCAATCCGCAAAATCCACATGGACACATTTTAACGGCTAATCTGGACTCTGGGATTCTATTTCCACACATTCTTTAGGGCTACAGTCTTCTTGGATATGACAATTTTGTCATTATAGATTCTCAGCAACCTTGTGGTCTTTTGAAAGCTGTAACCGAGAATGTGGACCTACAGTCCATTGGGTTACTCAGGACAACAAAGGGCAGATTCCAGGTACCCAAGAATCATATAGCCATATTTATATGTATCTATAGCCTTTAGATGTATCTTGTAATCCTAAAACTTCTGTTTGTCCTTCTATTCCGATATGGGTCCAGTGTTTTGAGTTTGCCAAATATTTATTACGTACTTTTAAGGGTAACCAGCATTCATGGATTTCACGACCCTAGGTAATTTCTGGGCATCTGCCTATTTGTATACAGAGTTTTTGGATCGACATGACTAGGGAAAATCAGGGCATCTTGTTGAGAATGAAAAGGAAATCTGATTCTCGTAGTTCTCATCCACCAGATCAACAGGTCCTCTTGATAAGGTTTAACCAGTTATCTGGATCCTCTAACGACAAATTCAAGGACACAAGTAATCATTTCGGGTTTTTTGAGTGTAAGTCCTGAGTTCAGGGTAACGTCGTATCTCAAAAACTACTGGTAGTTCAGCTATTCGTATTTACGTCCTTGGGTTTAGATGTTGCACCAATATTAGAAGGAATTTTTGGGAGGGCACCAGGGTCTTGCTTTACAAGTCCATAAGAGCATTATGGAGTCTTTGTATTGGGAGCCACGTGTCTGGACTTCTAGGGAACGGGGAAACATCTGGTCATTCTTCAGAGAACAAAACAGGAATATAGGTCACTATGTCAACATAAAGCTTTTACTCATGTTACCAATGCGGAACATGGTAAATTTCTTTGCATGTAATGAGAAAACTTCTGGGCAGTTGTTATTTTTTCCCTGGCTTAAGGTAGTTCTCATACCTAGGAGCGTACAAGAGTTTTCAAAATGCTAATCAGGAATTTGGAGACCCAGTCCCCACACATTTCATATCTAATTCCTGTATAGGTACCACAAATCTGTCATTACAGATT
Organism: Carlito syrichta; assembly: GCF_000164805.1. Classification (NCBI taxonomy): domain Eukaryota; kingdom Metazoa; phylum Chordata; class Mammalia; order Primates; family Tarsiidae; genus Carlito; species Carlito syrichta. The sequence goes on from NW_007186235.1 coordinate 24,155, forward strand.
TCCAGTAACCTGCTGCTTTTCTTCTAAGTTATAACAGAGAATCTGGCCCTGTGTTCTGCTTTTTATGAGGGAGGCAGTAAGTCCACATTTCACAACCTAAGGAATCATCTCCACAATTTTCGTGTAATTTCTGATTTCAGGTTTACCTTCTAATCCAGAAACTACTGCTGGAATTTTAGATTGATATTCCTAACTTGGGATTAGGTGTTCCCAAATATTTAGGACGTATTCTTAAAGGGGATCCAGCAATCTTGGATTTCAGGTCCCTTCTTAACTTTTGGGCTTATGAGTATTGGTAGAAAAGAGTTTGTACTTCCACGTCCCCAGGTAACTTCCGGGAGTCTTTCTGGGAACAAAATGAATCTGGGTTACGGGATTCGCCAATCCAAGAATTCTACTTGGACACATTATAAGGGCTAATCTGGAATCTGGGATTCTATTTCCACACATTGTTTTGGACTACAGGCCTCTTGGATATGAAAATTTTGTCTTTATAGATTCTCAGCAAACTTCTGGTCTTTTTATAGTTGTAACCGAGAATGTGGACCTCCAAGTCTGTTGGGTTCCTCAGGACAATAAGGGCAGATTTCAGGACCCAAAGGACCTTACCACGATATTTGTATGTATCTGTCGCCTTAGGATGTATCTTGTAATCCTAAAACTTCTGTTTGTCTTTTATTCCGATATGGGCCCGATGTTGTGAGGTTGCCAAATATTTATTACGTACTTTTAAGTGTAACCAGTTTCATGGATTCCAGGACACTAGGTAATTTCTGTGCATCTTCCTGTTTGTATACAGAGTTTTTGATCCACATCACGAGGGAAAATCAGGGCATCTTGTTGAGTACGAACAGGAAATCTGGTTCTAGGAGTTTTCATTCTCCAGATCTACAGGGCCACTTGATAAGGATTAACCAGCTATTTGGGCCCAGGACCCTACATTTTTCAGAGCAACTAGATCCATAGATACCCTTAATCTGTCATTACAAATCTCCAGGTGCATTCTATTCTCTTGATAGTTGTAATCAAGGATCTGGCCCAAATACACTTTTGTGGCTTTTGAACATCTAGGACCATTATCCTGTACCCTAGTAATCAAATGGCATATTGGTACAAAATCCCTCGATTCAGGTACCTTAAACTACAGAAATTTCTTGTGGTCGGCCTGGTGGAATTGGGACATTGGATTTAGAAGATTCCACATTTTAGGAAGGTCTTGTTAAGGTTAACCAGGAATCTTAGATTCCAGGTCACCAAAAACCTTATGGGAGTTTTCTATTGATATTCAAACAACTGGAATTCTATGCCCATCACGAAATATCTCGGGTATTAGTGAGAATTCAGCAGGAATGTGAGTAATGGGAGTCCTCATATACGGGAAAATACATGGCCTCTTACTACGGAAGAATAAGGAATCCGGGTAACACCAGTCCCCAAATCCCAAAAACCTACAGTTTGTCTTCCTAAGGGAGAAAAATGTATGAGGGATTTGCAGCACGAATTTAGGGAACAGGAGTCCTCATATTCAGGAAACTTCACAACCTCTTTCTAAGGACGAACAAGGAATCTGGGTTAGACATGTGCTTGATCCTAAAAATCTACAGGGCGTCTTTCTAAGGGCTAAATAAGAATCAAGGTTTCAATACAGGATCTCGGTATTGGGAGAATTCGTATATAAGAAACTACAAAGCCTCATTCTAAGAAAGGATAAAGAATCTGGTTCAAGTGAGTTCTAAATGCCAAAAATCTACTGGGCGTCTTGCTAAGGGCTCAACAAGAATCAGGATTTCAAAGCAAGAATCTGGGGAATGGGTGTCCTCATATACAGAAAACTACACGGACTGTTGCTTAGGAAGAATATCAAATGTGGGTTACACGAGTCCTCAATTCGTAAAATGTCCAGAGCGTCTTGTTAAGGCCTAAAAGATTCGGACTTCTACATCCGCATATTTTTCATAGCTATTTCCTATGTGCATATTAGTATTCAGTCATTCCAAAAGTCCCCCAACATTCTGGTACTCTCGATATTTTAAATGAAAATATGGCAGTAAAAGTTCATTTAGATTCTGTATCCTCTAACGACAAATTCAAAGACACAAGTAGTCACTTCAGGTTTTTTTAATGTAAGGCCTGAGTCCAGGGTGACCTCGTACTCCAGAAAATTCTGGTAGTTCAGCTATTCGGAATTAGGACCTTGGGTTTAGATGTTGCACCAACTTTAGAAGGTATTTTTGGGAGGGCACCAGGGTCTTGGTTTGCAAGTCCATAGGAGCATTCTGGAGTCTTTCTATTGGGAGCCATGTGTCTGGACTTCTAGGGAATAGGGAAACATCTGGTCATTCCTCTGAGAATCACACAGAAATCTCAGACACTATGTCAACAAGAAGCTTTGACTCACGTTACCCATGTGGAACAAGGGAAATCAGTTTGCATGTGACCAGCAAACTTCTGGGCAATTGCCAGATTCCAAAATCCAAGGAATCATCTTGGCATTTGTCGTATAATTGCTAACTTTAGGTTTACCTTCTAATCAAGCAATTACTGCTGTAATTTTAGATTGATATTCCTAACTTGGGATTAGGTGTTCCCAAATATTTAGGATGTATTTTTAAATGGGATCCATCATTCTTGGATTCCAGGGCCATACTGAACTTTTGGGCTTATGAGTATTGGTATATAAGAGTTGTTACTGCCACGTCCACAGGTAACTTCCGGGATTCTTTCTGAGAAGAAAATGGATCTGGCTTTCGGGGTTTGCCAATCCAAGAATTCTACATGGATATAAGGGCTAATCTGGAATCTACGGTTCGATTTTCACACATTCTTAGGGCTACAGGCCTCTTGGATATGACAATTTTGTCGTTATATATTCCCAGCAACCTTCTAGTCTTTTGAGAGTTGTAAACAAGAATGTGGACATCCAAGTCCGTTAGGTTCCTTGGGACAGCAAAGGGCAGATTCCAGGACCCAAAGAATCTCATTGCCATATTTGTATATATCTATCACCTTAAGATATATCTTTAATACTAAAACTTCTGTTTGTCCTTCATTCCTATACGGGCCCGGTGTTTTGACGTTTCCAAATATTTATTACGTACTTTTAAGGGTAACCAGGATTCTTGGATTCCACGATCCTAGGTAATATCTTGACATCTGCCTATTTTCATACAGGGTTTTGGGATCCACATCACAGGGCAAAATCAGGGCATCTTGTTGAGAACGAAAAGGAAATCTGGTTCTAGCAGTTCCCATTCACCAGATCTACAGGGCTTCTTCAACAGGTTTAATCAGCCATCTGGGCTTCAGGGTCCCTACATTTTTCAGAGGTACTAGCTCCGTAGTTCCCTTAATCTTTTGTTACAGATCCCCAGGAACATTCTATTCTCTTGATAATTGTAATCGCGGATCTGGCCAAATATGATTTTGTGTCTTATGAACATCTTGGACCATAATTAGGTACCTCAGGAGTCAAATGGCATATTGCTACAAAACCCCTCAATTCAAGTTACCTCAAACTACGCAAATTTTTTGTGGTCGGCCTGTTGGAATTGGGACATTGGATTTAGAAGATTTCACATTTTTAAGGATGTCTTCTTAAGGGGAACCAGGAATTTAGATTCCAGGTCTCCAAAAACCATATGGGAGTCTTTCTATTGATATCCAAACAACTGGAGTTTTATGCTAATCATGAAATATCTCGGAGTTACTGAGAATTCATCAGTAATTTGAGTAATGGGAGTCCTCATATAAGGGAAACTACATGGCCTCTAACTACAGAAGAATAAGGAATCCGGGTAATACTAGTTTTCAGAACCAAAAAACCTACAGAGTGTGTTACTAAGGGAGAAAAACATATCAGGGATTTGAAGCACGAATGTGGTGAACGGGATTCTTCATTTACAGAAAACTTCAAAACCTCTGGCTAAGGACGGACAAGGAATCAGGGATACACATGTGCTCCATCCTAAAAACCTATATGGCATCGTTTTAAGGGCTAAATAAGAATCAGGGTTTTGAAACAGGATCTTGGTATTCGGAGTCTTCATATATGAAAACTACACAGTCTCTTCCTAAGAAAGTATAAATAATATGGCATACACGAGTCCTAAATGCCAACAATCTACTGTGCATCTTGTTAAGGGCTCAAAAAGAATTAGGATTTCGAAGCAAGAATCTTGGGTATTGGAGTCCTCATATACAAGAAACTACACGGGCTCTTGCTAAGGAAGAAAAACGAATCTGGGTTACACGAGTCCTCAATTCCTTAAATGTCAAGGGCGTCTTGGTAAGGCCCACAAGACTCGGACTTCGACGTTCGCAAATTTTTCAGATCTGTTTTCTATGTGCATATTAGGATTCAGTCATTCCAAATATCTTGTAACATTCTGGACCTCTCGATAATTTAAACGATAAAATGGCAATAAAAGTCCATTTAGATTCCGGATCCACTAAAGATAAATTCCAGGACACAAGTAATCATTTCGGGCTCCTTGAATGTAAGCTCTGAGTTCAGGGTGAACTCATACACCAGAAACTTCTGGTAGTTCAGCTATTCGTAATTGGGAACTTGGGTTTAGATATTGCACCAAGTTTAGAAGGCATTTTTGGGAGGGCACCAGGGTCTTGGTTTACAAGCTTATAGGAGCATTCTGGAGTCTCTATTCAGAGCCACGTGTCTGGACTTCTAGGGAACGGGGAAACATCTTGTCGTTCTTCTGAGAACCAAACAGGAATCTCAGACACTATGTCACCAGAAAGCTTTGACTCATGTTACCAATGTGGAACAAGGGAAATCAGTTTGCATATGACCAGCAAACTTCTGGGCAGTTGTTAATTTTTCCCTGGCTTAAGGTAGTTCTCATACCTAGGAGCCTACAGTAATTTTCTAAATGCTTATCAGGAATTTGGAGTCCCAATCCCCACTCATTTCAGAACTAATTCCTGTATAGGTACCACAAATCTGACACTACTGATTCCCAGGAATCTGCTGCCTCTCTTGTTAGTTGTAACAGAGAATCTTGCCATCAGCTTGACTTTTTTGCAGGAGGCTGTAAGGCAAGATTCCACAACCCAAGGAATCATCTCGCCTTTCTTCGGGTAATTTCTGACTTCAGGTTTACCTCCTAAACCAGAAAGGACTGCTGGAATTTTCAATTGATATTCCTAACTTGGGATTAAGTGTTCCCAAATATTTAAGACGTATTCTTGAAGGTGTTCCAGCAATCGTGGATTCCAGGGCCCTTCTGATCTTTTGGGCTAATGAGTATTCGTATATAAGCGTTTTTACTTCCAGGTAACTTCCGAGAGTCTTTCTGGGAGCAAAACGAATTTGGGATACTTGGTCGCCAATTCAAGAATTCTGCATGGACACATTATAAGGGCTCATCTGGATTCTTGGATTCTACTTCCACACATTCTTCAGGGCTACATCTCTCTTGGAAATGAAAATTTTGTCATTGTAATTTCTCAGTCACCTTCTGGAATTTTGATAGCTGTAACTGAGAATGTGGACCTACAATCCATGGGTCCCTCAGCACAACAAAGGGCGGATTCCAGGACACAAAGAAACTTACCATATTTGTATGTATCTATCGCCTTAATATGTATCTTGTAATCTTCTAACTTCTATTTGTCCTTCTATTCTGATACGGACATGGTGTTTTCAGGTTGTCAAATATTTATTACGTACTTTTAAGGGTAACCAGGATTCATGGAATCCACGAAACCCAGGAAATTTCTGGGTATCTGCCTATTTGCATACTGAGTTTTGTATCCACATCACGAGGGGAAATCAGGGCATCTTGTTGAGAACGAAAAGGAAATCTGGTTCTAGGAGTTCTTATTCACCAGATCTACAGGGCCTCTTGATAAGGTTTAAACAGAAATCTGGGCTTCAGTGTTCCTACATTTTTCTGAGATACAAGCTCCGTAGTTACCCTTAATCTGTCGTTACAAATCTCCAGGATGATTCTATTCTCTTGATAGTTGTAATCGAGGATCTGACTCAAATATCCATTTGTGACTTATTAACATCTAGGACCATAATCATGTAACCCAGGAATCAAATGGCATATTGGTACAAAATCACTCGATTCAGGTTACCACAAACTTCAGAAATTTCTTAGGATCGGCCTGGTGGAATTGGAACATTGGATTTAGAAATTCAACATTTTAGGGAGGTCTTGTTAATGGGAACCAGGAATCTTATGTTCAAGGTCCCCAAAACCTTTATGGGAGTCTTTCTATGGATATCCAAACAACTGGATTTCTATGCTCATCATGATATATCTCGGGTATTACTGAGAATTCAACAGGAATCTGAGTAATGGGAGTCCTCATTTACGGGAAACTACGTGGCCTCTTACGATGGAAGAATGAGGAATTTGGGTAACACAAGTCCTCAAATCCCAAAAAACTACAAGGTGTCTTATTGAGGGAGAAAAATGTATCAGGGATTTTAAGCGTGAATCTGGGGAATGGGAGTCCTCATACACAGAAAACTACAAAACCTCCTGCTAAGGACGAACAAAGAATCTGGGTTACACATGACCTCGATGCTAAAATTCTACAAAACGTCTTTCTAAGGGCTAAATAAGAATCAGGGTTTCGAAACAGGTTATTGGTATTGGGAGTCTTCATTTACAGGAAACTACACAGCCTCTTCCTAAGAAAGGATAAAGAATCTGATTTAAAGGAGTCCTAAATGCAAAAAAAAATCTACTGTGCGACTTGCTAAGGGCTGAACAAGAATAAGGATTTCGAAACAAGAATCTGGGGAATGGAAGTCCTCATATAACCCAGAATAACGAATCTGGGTTACACGAGTCCTCAATTCCAGAAATGTCCAGGGCGTCTTGGTCAGCCCCAGAAACTCGGACTTCCACGTCCCCATATTTTTCAGAACTGTTTCCTATGTGCATATTAGGATTCACTCATTCCAAAAGTTCCGCAACATTCTGGACCTCTCTATATTTAACTGAAAATATGGCACTAAAAGACCATTTAGATTCTGGATCATCTAACGACAACTTCCAGGACACAAGTAATCATTTCGGGTGTTTAGAAAGTAATTCCAGGGTTCAGGCTTACCTCGTAATCCAGAAAATTCTAGTAGTTCAGCTATTCGGAAATAGGCGGTTGGGTTTAGATGTGGCACCATGTTTAGAAGGTATTTCTGGGAGGGCACCAGGTTCTTGGTTTACAAGTCCATAGGAGCATTCTGGAGTCTTTCTATTGGGAGAAACGTGTTAGGACTTCTAGGATTCGGGGAAACATCTGGTCGTTCTTCTGAGAACGAAACAGGAATCTCAGACACTATGTCATCAGAGAGCTTTGACTCATGTTACCAATGTGGAACAAGGGAAATCAGTTTGCATGTGAACAGCAAACTTCTGGGCAGTTGTAAATTTTTCTCTGGCTTAAGGTACTTCTCACACCCAGGAGCCTACAGGAATTTTCTAAATGCTAATCAGGAATTTTGAGTCCCAGTGCCCACACATTTCAGAACTAATTCCTGTATAGGTGCCACAAATCGCACATTACCAAGTCCCAGGATCCTGCTGCTCCTCTTCTTAGTTGTAACAGAGAATCTGGCCATTTGCTTGACTTTTTTTTGCAGTAGTCTGTAAGGCCAGATTCCACAAACCAAGCAATCATCTCGCCATTTTTCCTGTAATTTCTGACTTCAGGTTTACCTCCTAATCCAGAAAGTACTGCTGGAATTTTAGATTGATATTCCTAAATTGGGATTAGGTGTTTCCAAATACGTAGGACATATTCTTAAAGGGATTCCAGCAATTTGGATGCCAGGGACCTTCTTTAATTTTGGGTTTATGACTATTGGTATATAAGAGTTTTTACTTCCACATTCCCAGGTAACTTCCAGGTGTCTTTCTGGGAACAAAATTAATCTGGGTTACGTGGGTGGCCAATCCAAGAATTCTACATGGACACATTATAAGGTCTCATCTGGATTCTGTGATTCTATTTACATACATACTTTAGGGCTACAGGGTTCTTGGATATGACAATTTTGTCATTATATATTCTCAGCCACCTTCTGGTCTTTTCAGAGTTGTAACCGAGAATGTGGACCTAAAATTCCGTTTGATTCCTCAGGACAACCAAGGGCAGATTCCAGGATACAAAGAATCTTATCACCATATTTGTATGTATCTATCGCATTAAGATGTATCTTGTAATTCTATAACTTCTGTTTGTCCTTCTATTCCGATATGGCCCAGTGTTTTGAGGTTGCCAAATATTTATTACGTGATTTTAAGTGTAACCAGGATTCAAGGATCCCTCGACTTCAGGTAATTTCTGGGCATCTTCCTATTTGTATACAGAGATTTTGGATCCACATCACGAGGGAAAATCAGGGCATCTTGTTGAGAACGAAAAGGAAATCTGGTTCTAGGAGTTCTCATTCTCCAGATCTACAGGGCCTCTTTATAAGTTTTAACCAACAAGCTAGGCTTCAAGGTCTCTACATTTTTAAGAACTACCACCTCTGTATATAACCTTAATCTGTCGTTAGAAATCCCCAGAAGCTTTCTATCTCTTGATAGATGTAATCGACGCTCTGACCCAAATATCCTTTTGTGACTTATGAACATCTTGAACTATAATCAGGTAGCCCTGGAATCAAATGGCATATTGGTACAAAATCCCTCGATTAAGGTTACCTCAACCTACAGAAATTTCTTGTAGTAGGCATGGTGGAATCGGTCCATTAGATTTAGATGTCTCCACATTGTAGTGAGGTCATGTTAAGGGAAACCAGGAATCTTAGATTCCAGGTCCCCAGATACCTTATGGGAGTCTTTCTATTGATATCTAAACAACTGAAATTCTATGCTCATCACGAAATTTCTCAGGTATTACTGAGAATTCAGTGGGAATTTGAGTAATGGTTGTCTTCATATATGAGAAACTACATGGCCTCTTATTATGGAAGAAAAAGGAATCTGGGTAACATGAGTCCTCAAATCCCAAAAACCTACAGGGTGTCTTACTAAGGCAGAAAAATGTATCAGGGATTTCAAGCGCATATCTGGAGTTCGGGAGTCCTCATATGGAGGAAACTTCACAACCTCTTGCTAAGAACGGACAAGGAATCTGGGTTAAACATGTGCTCTATCCTAAAATCCTACAAGGCGTCTTGAGGGGCTACATACGTATCAGGGTTTCAAAACAGGATCTAGGTATTGGGAGTCTTCATATACAGGAAACTACACAGCCTCTTCCTAAGAAAGGATAAAAAATCTGGTTTAAACGCGTGCTAAATGCCGAAAATCTACTGGGCATCTTGCTAAGGGCTCAACAAGAATAAGAATTTTGAAGCAAGAATCTGGGGTATAGGAGTCCTCATATACAGGAAACAACACAGGCTCTTGCTAAGGAAGAATAACGAATTGGGGTTACACGTGTCCTAAAAGCCAAAAATGTCCAGGGCGTCTTGGTCAGGCCAACAAATTCGGACTTCCACGTCCCCATATTTTTCAGTGTTGTTTCCTATGTGCATATTAGAATTCAGTCATTCCAATAGTTCCTGCAACATTCTGGACCTGTCGATAGTTTAAATGAAAATATAGCATTAAAATTCAATTTATATTCTGGATCATCTAATGACAAATTCCATGACACAAGTAATCATTTCTGGTGTTTTCAACGTAAGTCCTGAGTTCAGGCTTACATCGCACTCCAGAAACTTTTGTTAGTTCAACTATTCGGAATTAGGTACTTGGGTTTAGATGTAGCACCATGTTTAGAAGGTATTTATGGGAGGGCACCAGGGTCTTGGTTTACAAGTCCAAAGGAGCATTCTGAAGTCTTTCTATTGGGATACAGGTGTCTGGACTTCTAGGGCACGGGGAATCAACTGGTGGTTCTTCTGAGAACGAAACAGGAATATCGGACACTAGGTCACCAGAAAGCATTGACTCATGTTACCAAGGTGGAAAAAGGGAAATCAGTTTGCATGTGACCAGCAAACCTCTGGGAAGTTATTAATTTTTCCCTGGCTTAAGGTAGTTTTTATACCTAGGAGCCTACAGTAATTTTCTAAATGCTAATCAGGAATTTGAAGTCTCAGTCCCCACACATTTCAGAACTAATTCCTATATAGGTACCAAAATCTGTCATTACCGATTCCGAGGATCCTGCTGCTCCTCTTCTTATTTGTAACATATCATTTGGCCAATAGCTCGGCTTTTTAAAAAAGAGGCTGTAAGGCCAGATTTCACAAGCAAGGAATCATCCCCCCATTTTTCCTGTAATTTCTGACTTCAGGTTTACCTCCTAATACAGAAAGTACTGCTGGAATTTTAGATTGATATTCCTAATTTGGGATTAGGTGTTCCCAAATATTTTGGACGTATTCTTATTGGGGTTCCAGCAATCTTGGATTCCAGGGCCCTTCTGATCTTTTGGGCTTATGAGTATTGGTATATAAGAGTTTTTACTTCCACGTTCCCAGGTAACTTCCGGGAGTCTTTCTGGGAACAAAATAAATCTGGGTTACGTGGGTGGTCAATACAAGAAATCTACATGGACACAGTATAAAGTCTTATCTGGATTCTGTGATTCAATTTCCACACATTCTTTAGGGCTACAGGCCTCTTGTATATGACAATTTTGTCATTATATATTCTCAGCCACCTTCTGGTCTTTTCATACTTGTAACCGAGAATGTGGACCTAAAATTCCGTTTGGTTCCTCAGGACAACAAAAGGCAGATTCCAGGACCCAAAGAATCTTATCGCCATATTTGTACGTATCTATCGCCTTAAGATGTATCTTGTAATTATACAACATCTGTTTGTCCTTCTATTCTGATCCGGGCCCGGTGTTTGAGGTTGCCAAATATTTATTATGTGCTTTTAAGTGTAACCAGGATTCATGGATCCCTCGACTCCAGGTAATTTCTGGGCATCTGCCTATTTGTATACAGAGTTTTTGGATCCACAGCATGAGGGAAAACCAGGGCAACTTGTTGACAGCGAAAAGGAAATCTGGTTCTAGGAATTCTCATTCGCCAGATCTACAGGGCCTCTTTATAAGTTTTAACCAGCAATCTAAGTTTCAATGTCCCTACATTTTTCAGTGCTACTACCTCTGTAGATACACTTAATCTGTCGTTAGAAATCCCTGGAAACATTCTATCTATTGATAGCTGTAATCGAAGATCTGACCCAAATATCATTTTGTGACTTATGAACATCTAGGACCATGATCAGTTACCCCAGGAATCACATGGCATATTGATATTAAATCCCTCGATTCAGGTTACCTCAATCTACAGAAATTTCTTGAAGTCGGCATGTTAGGAATGGGGCCATTAGATTTAGACGACTCCACATTGGAGTGAAGTCATGTTAAGGGAAACCAGGAATCTTAGATTCCAGGTCCCCAGATACCTTATGGGAGTCATTCTATTGATATCCAAACAACTGGAATTCTATGCTCATCAGGAAATATGTCGGGTATTACTGGGAATTCAGCAGGAATTTGAGTAATGGGAGTCCTTTGATACAGGAAACTTCATGGCCTCTTACTACGGAAGAATAAGGAATCTGGGTAACATGAGTCCTCAAATCCCAAAAACCTACAGGGTGTCTTATTAAGGGAGAAAAATGTATCAGGGATTATAAGCGTGAATCTGAGGAATGCGATTCCTCATATACAGATAACTTCAAAATCTACTGCTAAGGATGAAGAAAGAATCTGGATTACACCTGACCTCGATGCTAAAATTCTACAAAGCGTCATTCGTAGGGCTCAATAAGAATCAGGGTTTCGAAACAGGATCTTGGTATTGGGAGTCTTCATATACAGGAAACTACACAGTCTCTTCCTAAGAAAGGATAAAGAATCTGATTTAAAGGAGTCCTAAATGCAAAAATCGACAGGGCATCTTGCTAAGGGCTCAACAAGAATAAAGATTTCGATGCAAGTATCTGGGGAATGGGAGTCCTCATATACAGGAAACTACACAGGCTCTTGTTAAGGAGGACTAACGAATGTGGGTTACAAGAGTCCTCAATTCCAGAAATGTCCAGGGCGTCTTGGTCAGGCCCAGAAACTCGGACTTCCACGTCCCCATATTTTTCAGAGCTGTTTCCTATGTGCATATTAGGATTCAGTCATTCCAAAAATTCCGCAACATTCTGGACCTCTCTATATTTAAACGAAAATATGGCACTAAAATCCATTTACATTCTGGATCATCAAATGACAAAATCCAGGACACAAGTAATCATTTCAGGTGTTTTGAATGTAAGTCCTGAGGTCAGTCTTTCCTCTTCCTCCAGAAAATTCTAGTAGTTCAGCTATTCAGAATTAGGTTGTTGGGTTTAGATGTGGCACCATGTTTAGAAGGTATTTTTGGGAGGGCACCAGGTTCTTGGTTTACAAGTCCATAGGAGCATTCTACAGTCTTTCTACTGGAAGCCACGTGTCAGGACTTCTAGGGCTCGTGGAAACATCTAGTCGTTCTTCTGAGAACGAAACAGGAATCTCAGACACTACATCATCAGAAAGCTTTGAGTCATGTTACCAATGTGGAACAAGGGAAATCAGTTTGCATGTGACAAGTAAACATCTGGGCAGTGGTTAATTTTTCTCTGGCTTAAGGTAGTTCTCATACAAAGGAGCCTACAGGAATTTTCTAAATGCTAATCAGTAATTTGGAGTCTCAGTTCCCACACATTTCAGATCTAACTCCTGTATAGGTACCACAAATCTGTCATTACCGATTCCCAGGATCCTGCTGCTCCTCTTCTTAGTTTTAACAGAGAATCTGGCCATTTGCTCGGCGTTTTTTGCAGGAGGCTGTAAGGCCACATTCCAAAACCCAAGGAATCATCTCACCATTTTTCCTGTATATTCTGACTTCAAGTTTACCTCCTAAACCTGAAAGTACTGCTGTAATTTTAGATTGATATTCCTAACTTGGGATTATTGTTTCCAAATACTTAGGAGGTATTCTTAATGGGATTCCAGCAATTTTGGATTCCGGGGACCTTCTGATCTTTGGGGTTTATGCGTATTGGTACATAACATTTTTTACTTCCATGAACCCACGTAACTTCCGGGAGTCTTTCTGGGAAGAAAATGAATCTGGGTTACGTGGGTGGTCAATCCAAGGTTTCTACATGGACACACTATAAGATCTCATCTGGATTCTGCGATTCTATTTCCCCACATTCTTTAGGGCTACAGGCCTCTTGTTATGACAATTTTTTCATTATATATTCTCAGCCACCTTCTGGTCTTTTCATAGTTGTAACCGAGAATTTGGACCTAAAATTCCGTTTGGATCTTCAGGACAACAAAGGGCAGATTCCATGACCCAAAGAATCTTATCAGAATATTTTTACATATCTATCGCCATAAGATGTATCTTGTAATTCTATAACATCTGTTTGTCCTTCTATTCTGATCCAGGCCCAGTGTTTTGAGGTTGCCAAATATTTATTACGTGCTTTGAAGTGCAACCAGGATATATGGATCCCTCGACTCCAGGTAATTTTTGGACATCTGCCTATTTGTATACAGACTTTATGGATCCACATCATGAGGCAAAACCAGGACATCTAATTGAGAACGAAAAGGAAATCTGGTTCTAGGAGTTCTCATTCGCCAGATCTACAGGGCCTATTTATAAGTTTTAACCAGCAATCTAGGCTTCAAGGTCCCAACATGTTTCAGAGCTACTAGCTCCGTAGATACATTTTATCTGTCATTAGAAATCCCCAGAAACTTTCTATTTCTTGATAGTTGTAATCAAGGATCTGGTCCAAATATCCTTTTGTGACTTATGAACATCTAGGACCATAATCAGGTAACCCAGGAATCAAATGGCATATTGGTACTAAATCCCTCGATTCAGGTTAACTCAATCTACAGAAATTTCTTGTAGTCGGCATGGAGGAAAGGGGATATTAGATTTAGAAGACTCCACATTGCGGTGAGGTCATGTTAAGGGAAACCAAGTATCTTAAATGCCAGGTCCCCAGATACCTTATGGGAGTCGTTCTATTGATATTTAAACAACTGAACTTCTATGCTCATCAGGAAATATCTCGGGTATTACTGGGAATTCAGCAGGAATTTGAGTAACGGGGGTCCTCCGATACAGGAAACTTCATGGTCTCTTACTACGGAAGAATAAGGAATCTGGGAAACATGAGTCCTCAAATCCCAAAACCCTACAGGGTGTCTTATTAAGGGAGAATAATGTATCAGTGATTTTAAGCGTGAATCTGGGGAATGGGAGTCCTCATATACAGAAAACTTCAAAATCTACTGCTAAGGACGAAGAAAGAATCTGGGTTACACCTGACCTCGATGCTAAAACTCTACAAAACATCCTTCTAAGAGCTAAATAAGAATCAGAGTTTCGAATCAGGATCTTGGTATTGGGAGTCTTCATATACAGAAACTACACAGCCTCTCCATAAGAAAGGATATAGAATCTGATTTAAAGGAGTCCTAAATGCAAAAATCTACAAGGCGTCTTGATAAGGGCTCAACAAGAATAAGGATTTTGAAGCAAGTATCTGGGGAATGGGAGTCCTCATACACAGGAAACTACACAGGCTCTTGTTAAGGAAGAATAACGAATCTGGGTTACACGAGTCCTCAATTCCAGAAATGTCCTGGGCGTCTTGGTCAGGCCCAGAAACTCGGATTTCCACGGCCACATATTTTTCAGAGCTGTTTCCTATGTGTATACTAGGATTCAGTCATTCCAAAAGATCTGCAACATTCTGGACCTCTCTATATTTAAACGAAAATATGGCACTAAATGTCCATTTACATTTTGGATCATCTAATGACAAATTCCGGGACACAAGTAACCATTTTGATTGTTTTGAATGTAAGTCCTGAGTTCAGGCTTATCTCTTACTCCAGAAAATTCTAGTAGTTTAGTTATTCGGAATTAGGATGTTGGCTTTAGATGTGGCACCATGCTTAGAAGGTATTTTTGGGAGGGCACCAGGTTCTTGATTTACAAGTCCATAGGTGCATTCCAGAGTGTTTCTACTGGGAGCCACGTGTCAAGACTTTTATGGCTCGTGGAAACATCTGGTCGTTCTTCTGAGACCGAAACAGGAATCTGAGACACTGTGCCACCAGAAAGTTTGACTAATGTTACCAATGTGGAACAAGGGAAATCAGTTTGCATGTGAGAAACAAACATCTGAACAGTTGTTAATTTTTCTCTGGCTTAACGTAGTTCTCATATACAGGAGCCTACAGGAATTTTCTAAATGCTAATCAGGAATTTGGAGTCTCAGTTCCCACACATTTCAGATCTAACTCCTGTATAGGTACCACAAATCTGTCATTACCGATTCCCAGGATCCTGCTGCTCCTCTTCTTAGTTTTAACAGAGAATCTGGTCATTTGCTTGGCGTTTTTTGCAGGAGGCTGTAAGGCCAGATTCCAAAACCCAAGGAATCATCTCGTCATTTTCCTGTATTTTCTGACTTCAGGTTTACCTCCTAAACCAGAAAGTACTGTTGGAATTTTAGATTGATATTCCTAACTTGAGATTAGTTGTTTCCAAGTACTTAGGAGGTATTCTTAACGGGATTCCAGCAATTTTGGATTCCAGGGCTCTTCTGATCTTTTGGGCTTATGAGTATTGGTATATTAGATTTTTTATTTCCACGTTCCCAGTTAACTTCTGGGAGTCTTTCTGGGAACAAAATGGATCTGGGTTACGTGGGTGGCCAATCCAATAATTCTACATGGATACACTATAAGGTCTCATCTGGATTCTGCGATTATATTTGCACACATTCTTTAGGGCTAAAGACCTCTTGTATATGACAATTTCGTCATTATATATTCTCAGCCACCTTCTTTTCTTTTCATAGTTGTAACCGAGAATGTGGACCTAAATTCCGTTTGGTTCCTAAGGCCAACAAAGGGCAGATTCCAGGACCCAAAGAATATTATCGCCATATTTTTTGTATCTGTCGCTTTAAGATGTATCTTGTAATTCTACAATATCGGTTTCTCCTTCTATACAGAGTTTTTGTATCCACATCAAGAGGGAAAACCAGGGCATCTTGTTGAGAAGCAATAAGAAATCTGGTTCTAGGAGTTCTCATTCGCCAGACCTACAGGGCCTCTTTATAAGTTTTAACCAGCAATATAGCCTTCAAGGTCCCTACATTTTTCAGAGCTACTAGCTACGTAGATACAATTAATCTGTCGTTAGAAATCCCCGGAAACTTTCTAACTCTTGACAGTTGTATCGAAGATCTGACCCAAATATCCTTTTGTAACTTATGTACTTCTAGGACCATAATCATGTACCCCAGGAATCAAATGGCATATTGGTATTAATCCCTGGATTCAGGTTACCTCAATCTACAGAAATTTCTTGTCGTCGGCATGATGTAATGGGGCCATTAGATTTAGAAGACTCCACATTGCAGTGAGGTCATGTTAAGGGAAACCAGGAATCTTAGACTCCATACACTCAGATACCTTATGGGAGTCTTTCTATTGATATCCAAACAACTGGAATTCTATGCTCATCAGGAAACATCTCGGGTATTACTGGGAATTCAGCAGGAATTTGAGTAATGGGAGTCCTCCGATACCGGAAACTACATGGCCTCTTTCTATGGAAGAATAAGGAATCTGGGTAACATGAGTCCTCAAATCCCAAAAACCTACAGGGTGTCTCATAAAGGGAGAAAAATGTATCAGGGATTTTTAGCGTGAATCTGGGGTATGGGAGTCTTCATATGCAGAAAACTTCAAAATCTACTGCTAAGGATGAAGAAAGAATCTGGGTTACACCTGACCTCGATGCTAATATTCTACAAAGCGTCATTTGAAGGGTTAAATGAGAATCAGTGTTTCAAAACAGGATCTTGGTATTGGGAGTCTTCATATACAGGAAACTACACATCCTCTTCCTAAGAAAGAATAAAGAATCTGATTTAAAGGAGTCCTAAATGCAAAAATCTACAGGGCGTCTTGCTAAGGGCTCAACAATAATAAGGATTTTGAGGCAAGTATCTGGGGAATGGGAGTCCTCATATACAGGAAACTACCCCGGCTATTATTATGGAAGAATAACGAATGTGGGTTACATGAGTCCTCATTTCCAGAAATATCCAGGGCGTCTTGGAGAGGCCCAGAATCTCAAATTTCAACGTCCCCATATTTTTCAGAGCTGTTTCCTATGTGCATATTAGGATTCAGTCATTCCAAATGTTCTGCAACATTCCGGACCTCTCTATATTTAAACAAAAATATGGCACTAAAAATCCATTTAGATTCTGGATCGTCTATCAACAAATTCCAGGACACAAGTAATCATTTCGGGTGTTTTCAATGTAAGTCCTGAGTTCAGGCTTACCTCTTTCTCCAGAAAATTCTAGGAGTTCAGCTATTCGGAATTAGGTTGTTGGGTTTAGATGTGGCACTATGTTTAGAAGGTATTTTTGGGAGGGCACTAAGTTCTTGGTTTAGAAGTCCATAGGAGCATTCTGGAGTCTTACTACTGGGAGCCACGTGTCAGGACTTCTAGGGCTCGTGGAAACATCTAGTCATTATTCTGAGAACGAAACAGGAATCTCAGACACTATGTCACCAGAAAGGTTTGACTCATGTTACCAATGTGGAACAACTGAAATCAGTTTGCACGTGACAAGGAAACAACTGGGTTGTTGTTAATATTTTTCTTGCTTACAGTAGTTCTACTACACAGGAGCCTACAGGAATTTTCTAAATGCTAATCAGGAATTTGGAGTCTCAGTCTCCACAAGTTTCAGAACTAATTACTGTATATGTACCACAAATCTGTCATTACCGATTCCCAGGATCCTGCTGCTCCTCTTCTTAGTTTTAACAGAGAATCTGGCCATTTGCTTGGCGTTTCTTGCAGGAGGCTGTAAGGCCACATTCCAAAACCCAAGGAAACATGTCGCAATTTTTCCTGTATTTTCTGACTTCAGGTTTACCCCCTAAATCAGAAAGTACTGCTGGAATTTTAGATTGATATTCCTATCTTGGGATTAATTGTTTCCAAATACTTCGGATGTATTCTTAACGGGAGTCCAACAATTTTGGATTCCGGGGAACTTCTGATCTTTTGGGCTTATGAGTATTGTTATATAAGATTTTTTACTTTCACGATCCCAGGTAATTTCCGGGAGTCTTTCTGGGAACAAAATGAATCTGGGTTCCGTGGGTGGCCAATCCAAGATTTCTACATGGACACACTATAAGATCACATCTGGATTCTGCGATTCTATTTCCACACAATCTTTAGGGCTAAAGGCCTCTTGTATTTGACAATTTTGTCATTATATATTCTCAGCCACCTCCTGGTCTTTTCATAGTTGTAACCAAGAATGTGGACCTAAAATTCTGTTTGGTTCCTCAGGACAACAAAGGGCAGATTCCGTGGCCCAAAGTGTCTTTTCACCATATTTGTATGTATCTATCACCTTAAGATGTATCTTGTAATTCTATAATATCTGTTTGTCCTTCTATTCTGATCCGGGCCCAGTGTTTGAGGTTGCCAAATATTTATTACGTGATTTTAAGTGTAACCAGGATTCATGGATCCCTCGACTCCAGGTAATTTCTGGGTATACAGAGTTTTTGGATCCACATCATGAGGGAAAACCAGGGCATCTTGTTGAGAACGAAAAGGAAATCTGGTTCTAGGAGTTCTCATTCGCGGGATCTACAGGGCCTCTTTATAAGTTTTAACCAGCAATCTAGGCTTCAAGTTCCCTACATTTTTCCGAGCTACTAGCTCCGTAAATATACTTAATCTATCATTAGAAATCCACAGAAACTTTCTATCTCTTGAAAGTGGTAATCGAGTATCTGGCCCAAATACCCTTTTGTGACTTATGAACATCTAGGACCATAATCAGGTACCCCAGCAATCAAATGGCATATTGTTACTAAATCCCTCGATTCAGGTTACTTCAATCTACACAAATGTCTTGTAGTTGGCATGGAGGAATGGGGACATTAGATTTAGAAGTCTCCACATTGCAGTGAGGTCATGTTAAGGGAAACCAGGAATCTTAAATTCCAAATCCCCAGATACCTTATGGGAGTCATTCTATCGATATCCAAACAACTGGAATTCTATGCTCATCAGGAAATATCTCGGGTATTATTGGGAATTCAACAGGAATTTGAGTAATGAGAGTCCTCCGATACAGGAAACTTCATGGGCTCTTACTACAGAAGAATAAGGAATCTGGGTAACATTAGTCTTCAAATCCCATAAACCTACAGCGTGTCTTATTAAGGGAGAAAAATATATCAGGGATTTTAAGCGTGAATCTGGGGAGTAGGAGTCCTCATATACAGAAAACTTCAACATCTACTGCTAAGGACAAAGAATGAATCTGGGTTACACCTGACCTTGATGCCAAAAGTCTATATAGCATCGTTGTAAGGATTAAATAAGAATCAGGGTTTTGAAACTGGATCTTGGTGTTTGGAGTCTTCATATACAGGAAACTACACAGCCTTTTCCTAAGAATAGATAAAGAATCTGATTTAAAGGAGTCCTAAATGCAAAAATCTACAGGTCGTCTTGCTAAGGGTTCAACAAGAATAAGGATTTTGAAGCAAGTATCTGGGAAATGGGAGTGCTCATATACAGGAAACTACACAGACTCTTGCTAAGGTAGAATTATGACTCTGGGTTACACGTGTCCTCAATTCCAGAAATGTCCAGGGCGTCTTGGTCAGGCCCAGAAACTCGGATTTCCAGGTCCCCACATTTTGCAGAGCTGTTTCCTATGTGCATATTAGGATTCAGTCATTCCAAAAGTTCCGCGACATTCTGGACCTCTCTATATTTAAACGAAAATATGGCACTAAAAATCCATTTAGATTCTGGATCATCTATCGACAAAGTCCAGGACACAAGTAATCATTTCGGGTGTTTTCAATGTAAGTCCTGAGTTCAGGCTTACCTCTTCCTCCACAATATTCTAGTAGCTCAGTTATTCTTAATTAGGTTGTTGGGTTTAAATGTGGCACCATGTTTACAAGGTATTTTTGGGAGGGCACCAGGTTCTTGGTTTACAAGTTCATAGGAGCATTCTGGAGTCTTTCTACCTGGAGCCATGTGTCAGGACTTCTAGGGCTTGTGGAAACATATGTTCGTTCTTCTTAGATCGAAACAGGAATATCAGACACTATGTCACCAGAAAGCTTTGACTCATGTTACCAATGTGGAAAAAGGGAAATCAGTTTGCATGTGACAAGCAAACATCTGGGCAGTTGTTAATTTTTCTCTGGCTTTAGGTAGTTCTCATACACAGGAGCCTACAGGTATTTTCTAAATGCTAATCAGAAATTTGGAGTTTCAGTCCCTACACATTTCGGAACTAATTCCGGTATAGGTACCACAAGTCGTTCTTTACCGATTCCCAGGATCCTGCTGCTCCTCTTCGTAGTTTAACAGAGAATCTGGCCATTTGCTTGGGGATTTTTGCAGGAGGCTGTAAGGCCAGATTCCAAAACCCAAGTAACCATCTTGCCATTTTTTCTGTATTTTCTGACTTCAGGTTTACCTCCTAAACCAGAAAGTACTGCTGGGATTTTAGATTGATATTCCTAACTTGGGATTAGTTGTTTCCAAATACTTAGGAGGTATTCTTAACGGGAATCCATCAATTGGGATTCAAGGGACCTTCTGATCTTCTGGGCTTATGAGTGTTGTTATATAAGGTTTTTTACTTCCACGATCCCAGGTAACTTCTGGGAGTCTTTCTGGGCACAAAATGAATCTGGGTTTCGTGAGTGGCCAATCCAAGATTTCTACATGGACACATTATAAGATCTCATGTGGATTCTACGATTCTATTTCCACACATTCTTTTGGGCTACAGGCCTCTTTTTTAAGACAATTTTGTCATTATATATTCTCAGCCACCTTCTGGTCTCTTCATAGTTGCACCCGGAATATGGACCTAAAAATCCATTTGGTTCCCCAGGACAACAAAGGGTAGATTCCATGAACCAAAGAATATTATCACCATATTTGTAGGTATCTATCGCCTTAAGATGTATCTTGTAATTCTATAACATCTGTTTGTCCTTCTATTCTGATACGGGCCCGGTATTTTGAGGTTGCCAAATATTTATTACGTGCTTTTAAGTGTAACCAGGATTCATGGATCCCTCGACTCCAGGTAATTTTTGGACATCTGCCTATTTTTATACACAGTTTATGGATCCACATCATGAGGGAAAACCAGGTCATCTTGTTGAGAACCAAAATGAAATCTGGTTCTAGAAGTTCTCATTCGCCAGATCTACAGGGCCTCTTTATAAGTTTTAACCAGCAATCTAGGCTTCAAGGTCCCAAAATTTTTCAGAGCTACTAGCTCCGTAGATACACTTAATTTGTCAGTTGAAATCCCTGGAAACTTTCTATCTCTTGATAGTTGTAATCGAAGTTCTGGATCATATATCCTTTTGTGACTTATGAACATCTAGGACCATAATCAGGTACCCCAGCAATCAAATGGCATACTGTTACTAAATCCCTCGATTCAGGCTATCTCAATCTACAGAAATTTCTTGTAGTTGGCATGGCGGAATGGGGACATTAGATTTAGAAGACTCCACATTGCAGTGAGGTCATGTTAAGGGAAACCAGGAATCCTAAATTCCAGGTCCCCAGATACCTATGGGAGTCGTTCTATTGATATCCAAACAACTGGAATTCTATGCTCATCAGGAAATATCTCGGGTATTACTGGGAATTCAGCAGGAATTTGAGTAATAGGAGTCCTCCGATACAAGAAACTTCATGACCTCTTACTACAGAAATATAAGGAATCTGGGTCTCATGAGTTCTCAAATCCCAAAAAACTACAGGGTGTCTTATTAAGGAAGAAAAATATATCAGGGATTTTAAGCGTGAATCTGGGGAGTAGGAGTCCTCATATACAGAAAACTTCAACAAATACTGCTAAGGACAAAGAAAGAATTTGGGTTACACCTGACCTCAATGCTAAAAGTCTACAAAGCGTCGTTCTAAGGGCTAAATAGGAATCAGGGTTTTGAAACAGGATCTTGGTATAGGGAGTCTTCATATACAGGAAACTACACAGCCTCTTCTTAAGAAAGGATAAAGAATCTGATTTAAAGGAGTCCTAAATGCAAAAATCTACAGGGCGTTTCGCTAAGGGCTCAACAAGAATAAGGATTTCGAAGCAAGTATCTGGGGAATGGGAGTCCTCATATACAGGAAACTACACAGGCTTTTGCTAAGGAAGAATAACGAATCTGGGTTACACGATTCCTCAATTCCAGAAATGTCTAGGGCATCTTGATCAGGCCTAGACACTCCAACTTCCCTGTCCCCAGATTTTTCAGAGCTGTTTCCTATGTGCATATTGGGATTCACTCATTGCAAAAGTTTTGCAATATTCTGGACTTCTCTATACTTAAAAAAAATATGTTACTAAAAATCCATTTAGATTCTGGATCATGTATTGACAAATTCAAGGACAGAAGTAATCATTTCGGGTGTTTTGAATGTAAGTCCTGAATTCAGGCTTACCTCTTCCTCCAGAAAATTCAAGTAGTACAGCTATCGGAATTAGGTTGTTGGGTTTAGATGTGGCACCAGGTTTAGAAGGTATTTTTGGGAGGGCACCAAGTTCTTGGTTTGCAAGTTCATAGGAGCATTCTGGAGTCTTTCTACTGGGAGCCACATGTCGGGATTTCTAGGGCTCGTGGAAAAATCTGGTCGTCCTTCTGGGAACGAAACAGGAATCTCAGACAATATGTCACCAGAAAGTGTTGACTCATGTTACCAATGTGGAACAAGGAAAGTCAGTTTGCATGTGACAAGCAAACATCTGGGCAATTGTTAATTTTTCTCTGGCTTAAGGTGGTTCTCATACACTGGAGCCTACAGGAATTTTCTAAATGCTCATCAGGAATTTGGAGTCTAAGTCCCCACACATTTCAGAACTAATTCCTTTATATGTACCACAAATCTGTCATTACCGATTTCCAGAATTCTGCTGCTCCTCTTCTTAGTTTTAACAGATAATCTGGCCATTTGCTTGGCGTTTCTTGCAGGAGGCTGTAAGGCCACATTCCAAAACCCAAGGAAACATCTCACCATTTTTCCTGTATTTTCTGACTTCAGGTTTACCTCCTAAATCAGAAAGTACTGCTGGAATTTTAGATTGATATTCCTACCTTGGGATTAATTGTTTCCAAATACTTCGGAGGTATTCTTAACGGGATTCCAGCAATTTTGAATTCCAGGGATCTTCTGATCTTTTGGGCTTATGAGTATTGGTGTATAAGATTTTTTACTTTCACGATCCCAGGTAACTTCCGGGAGTCTTTCTGGAAACAAAATGAATCTGGGTTACGTGGGTGGCCAATCCAAGATTTCTACATGGACACAGTATAAGATCTCATCTGGATTCTGCGATTCTACATCCACACATTCTTTAGTGCTAAAGGCTTCTTGTATTTGACAATTTTGTCATTATATATTCTCAGCCACCTCCTGGTCTTTTCATTGTTGTAACCAAGAATGTGGACCTAAAATTCTGTTTGGTTCCTCAGGACAACAAAGGGCAGATTCCATGACCCAAAGTATCTTTTCACCATATTTGTATGTATCTATCGCCTTAAGATGAATCTTGTAATTCTATAACATCTGTTTGTCCTTCTATTCTGATCCGGGCCCAGTGTTTTGAGGTTGCCAAACATTTATTACTTGATTTTAAGTGTAACCAGGATTCATGGATCCCTCGACTCCAGGTAATTTCTTGACATCTCCCTATTTGTATACAGAGTTTTTGCATCCACTTCATGAGGGAAAACCAGGGCATCTTGTTGAGAACAAAAAGGAAATCTGGTTCTAGGAGTTATCCTTCGCCGGATCTACAGGGCTTCTTTATAAGTTTTACCCAGCAATCTAGGCTTCAGTTCCCTACATTTTTCAGAGCTACTAGCTCCGTACATATACTTAATCTGTCATTAGAAATCCACAGAAACTTTCTATCTCTTGATAGTGGTAATCGAGTATCTGGCCCAAATATCCTTTTGTGACTTATGGACATCTAGGGCCATAATCAGGTACCCCAGCAATCAAATGGCATATTGTTACTAAATCCCTCGATTCGGGTTACCTCAATCTACACAAATTTCTTGTAGTCAGCATCGAGAAATGGGGACATTAGATTTAGAAGTCTCCACATTGCAGTGAGGTCGTTTTAAGGGAAACCAGGAATCTTAAATTCCAGATCCCCAAATGCCTTATGGGAGTCATTCTATTGATATCCAAACAACTGGAATTCTATGCTCATCAGGAAATATCTCGGGTATTACTGGGAATTCAACAGGAATTTGAGTAATGAGAGTCCTCCGATACAGGAAACTTCATGGGCTCCTACTACGGAAGAATAAGGAATCTGGTAACATGAGTCCTCAAATCCCAAAAACCTACAGCGTGCTTATTAAGGGAGAAAAATGTATCAGGGATTTTAAGCGTGAATCTGGTGAGTAGGAGTCATCATATACAGAAAACTTCAACATCTACTGCTAAGGACGAAGAAAGAATCTGGGTTACACCTGATCTCGATGCCAAAAGTATATTGAGCGTCCTTCTAAGGGCTAAATAAGAATCAGTGTTTTGAAACAGGATCTTGGTGTTTGGAGTCTTCATATACAGGAAACTACACAGCCTCTTCCTAAGAAAGGATAAAGAATCTGATTTAAAGGAGTCCTAAATGCAAAAATCTACAGGTCGTCTTGCTAAGGGTTCAACAAGAATAAGGATTTCAAAGAAAGTATCTTGGGAATGTGAGTTCTCATATACAGGAAACTACACAGGCTCTTGCTAAGGAAGAATTACGACTCTGGGTTAAACGTGTTCTCAATTCCAGAAATGTCCAGGGCGTCTTGATCAGGCCCAGAAACTCGGATTTCCACGTCCCCACATTTTTCAGAGCTGTTTCCTATGTGCATATTAGGATTCAGTCATTCCAAAAGTTCCACGAGTTTCTGGACCTCTCGATATTTAAACGAAAATATGGCACTAAAAGTCCATTTAGATTCTGGATCGTCTATTGACAAATTCCAGGACACAAGTAATCATTTCGGGTGTTTTCAATGTAAGTCCTGAGTTCAGGCTTACCTCTTCCTCCACAATATTCTAGTAGTTCAGCTATTCTTAATTAGGTTGTTGGGTTTAAGTGTGGCACCATATTTACAAGGTATTTTTGGGAGGGCCCCAGGGTCTTGGTTTACAAGTCTATAGGAGCATTCTGGAGTCTTTCTACCTGGAGCCACGTGTCAGGACTTCTAGGGCTTGTGGAAACATATGTTCTTTCTTCTTAGATCAAAACAGGAATACCAGACACTATGTCACCAGAAAGCTTTGACTCATGTTACCAATGTGGAACAAGAGAAATCTGTTTGCATGTGACAAGCAAACCTCTGGGCAGTTGTTAATTTTTCTCTGGCTTAAGGTAGTTCTCATAAATAGGAGCCTACAGGAATTTTCTAAATGCTAATCAGGAATTTGGAGTTTCAGTCCCCACACTTTTTGGAACTAACTCCGGTATAGGTACCACAAATCGTTCTTTACCGATTACCAGGATCCTGCTGCTCCTCTTCTTAGTTTTAACAGAGAATCTGGCCATTTGCTCGGGGATTTTTGCAGGAGGCTGTAAGGCCAGATTCCAAAACACAAGTAAACATCTTGCCATTTTTTCTGTATTTTCTGACTTCAGGTTTACCTCCTAAACCAGAAAGTACTGCTGGGATTTTAGATTGATATTCCTAACTTGGGATCCGTTGTTTCCAAATACTTAGGAGGTATTCTTAACGGGATTCCAGTAATTTGGATTCCAGGGATCTTCTGATCTTTTGGGCTTATGAGTATTGTTATATAAGGTTTTTTACTTCCACGATCCCAGGTGACTTCCGGGAGTCTTTCTGGGAACGAAATGAATCTAGGTTACGTGGGTGGCCAATCCAAGATTTCTACCTGGACACACTATAAGATCTCATCTGGATTCTACGATTCTATTTCCACACATTCTTTTGGGCTACAGGCCTCTTTTTTATGACAATTTTGTCATTATATATTCTCAGCCACCTTCTGGTCTTTTCATAGTTGCAACCGGAATGTGGACCTAAAATTCAATTTGGTTCCTTACGGCAACAAAGGACAGATTCCATGAAACAAAGAATCTTATCACCAAATTTGTATGTATCTATCGCCTTAAGATGTATCTTGTAATTCTATAACATCTGTTTGTCCTTCTATTCTGATATGTGCCCGGTGTTTTGAGGTTGCCAAATATTTATTACGTGCTTTTATGTGTAACCAGGATTCATGGATCCCTCGACTCCAGGTAATATTTGGACATCTGCCTATTGTTATACACAGTTTATGGATCCACATCATGAGGGAAAACCAGGGCATCTTGTTGAGAACAAAAAGGAAATCTGGTTCTAGGAGTTCTCATTCGCCAGATCTACAGGGCGTCTTTATTAGTTTTAACCAGCAATCTAGGCTTCAAGGTCCCAAAATTTTTCAGAGCTACTAGCTCCGTAGATACACTTTATCTGTCATTAGAAATCCCTGGAAACTTTCTATCTCTTGATAGTTGTATTCGAGGATCGGGCCCAAATATCCTTTTGTGACTTATGAACATCTAGGACCATAATCAGGGACCCCAGGAATCAAATGGTATATTGGTACTAAATCCCTCGATTCTGGTTATCTCAATCTACAGAAATTTCTTGTAGTCAGCATGGCGGAATGGGGACATTAGATTTAGAAGACTCCACATTACAGTGACGTCATGTTAAGGGAAACCAGGAATCTTAAATTCCAGGTCGCCAGATACCTTATGGGAGTCGAACTATTGATATCTAAACAACTGGACTTCTAGGCTCATCAGGAAATATCTCGGGTATTACTGGGAATTCAGCAGGAATTTGATTAATGGGAGTCCTCCGATACAGGAAACTTCATGGCCTCTTACTATGGAAGAATAAGGAATCTCGGTAACATGAGTCCTCAAATCCCAAAAGCCTACAGGGTGTCATATTATGGGAGAGAAATGTATCAGGGATTTTAAGCGTGAATCTGGGGAATGGGAGTCCTCATACACAGGAAACTTCAAATTCTATGTCTAAGGATAAAGAAAGAATGCGGGTTACACCTGACTTCGATGCTAAAATTCTACAAAGCGTCATTCAAAGGGATAAACAAGAATCAGGTTTTCGAAATAGGATCTTGGTATTGGGATTCTTCATATACAGGAAACTACACAACTTCTTCCTAAGAAAGGATAAAGAATCTGATTTTAAGGAGTCCTAAATGCAAAAATCTACAAGGCTTCTTGCTAAGGGCTCAACAAGAATAAGGATTTCGAAGCAAGTATCTGGGGAATGGGAGTCTTCATATACATGAAACTACACATGCTCTTGCTAAGGAAGAATAACGAATCTGGGTTATACGAGTCCTCAATTCCAGAAATGTCCAGGGCGTCTTGGTCAGGCCCAGAGATTCAGACTTCCACGTCCTCATATTTTTCAGAGCTGTTTCCTATGTGCATATTAGGATTCAGACATTCAAAAGAACCACAACAATTCTGGACCTCTCTATATTTAAACGAAAATATGGCACTAAAAGTCCATTTACATTCTGGATCATCTAACGACAAATTCCAGGACACAAGTAATCATTTCGGTTGTTTTGAATGTAAGTCCTGAGTTCAGGCTTACCTCTCCCTCCAGAGAGTTCTGATAGTTAAGCTATTCGGAATTAGTTTGTTGGGTTTAGATGTGGCACCATGTTTAGAAGGTATTTTTGGGAGGGCACCAGGTTCTTGGTTTACACGTCCATAGGAGCATTCTGCAGTCTTTCTACTGGGAGCTACGTGTCAGGACTTCTAGGGCTCGTGGAAACATCTGGTCGTTCTTCTGAGAACGAAACAGGAATCTCAGACTCGTTGTTAACAGAAAGCTTTACTCATGTTAGCAATGTGGAACAAGGGAAATCAGTTTGCATGTGACAAGCAAAAATCTGGGCAGTTGTTAATTTTTCTCTGGCTTTAGGTGGTTCTCATACACAGTAGCCTACAGGAATTTTCTAAATGCTAATCAGTAATTTGGATTCTCAGTCCCCACACATTTCAGATCTAACTCCTGTATAGGTACCACAAATCTGTCATTACCGATTCCCAGGATCCTGCTGCTCCTCTTATTAGTTTTAACAGAGAATCTGGCCATTTTCTCTGCGATTTTTGCAGGAGGCTGTAAGGCCAGATTCCAAAACCCAAGGAATCATCTCGCAATTTTTCTTGTTTTTCAGACTTCAGGTTTACCTCCTAAACCAGAAAGTACTGCTGGAATTTTAGATTGATATTCCTAACTTGGGGTTAATTGTTTCCAAATACTTCAGAGGTATTCTTAACGGGATTCCAGCAATTTTGGATTCCAGGGACCTTCTGATCTTTTGGACTTATGAGTATTGGCATATAAGATTTTTTACTTCCATGATCGCAGGTAACTTCCAGGAGTCTTTCTGGGAACAAAACGAATCTGGGTTACCTGGGTGGCCAATCCAAGATTTCTACGTGGACACATTATATGGTCTCATCTGGATTCTGCGATTCTATTTCCACACATTCTTTAAGGCTACAGGCTTCTTGTATTTGACAATTTTGTCATTATATATTTTCAGCCACCTTCTGGTCTTTTCATACTTGTAACCGAGAATGTGGACCTAACATTCCTTTTAGTTCCTCAGGACAACAAAGGGCAGATTCCATGACCCAAAGTATCTTATCACCATATTTGTATGTATCTATCGCCTTAAGATGTATCTTGTAATTCTATAACATCTGTTTGTCCTTCTATTCTGATACGGACCCAGTGTTTTGAGGTTGCCAAATATTTATTACGTGATTTTAAGTTTAACCAGGATTCATGAATCCCTCGACTCCAGGTAATATCTGGGCATCTGCCTATTGTATACAGAGTTTTTGGATCCACATCATGAGGGAAAACCAGGGCATCTTGTTGAGAACGAAAAGGAAATCTGGTTCTAGAAGTTCTCATTTGCCAGATCTACAGGGCCTCTTTATAAGTTTTAACCAGCAATCTAGGCTTCAAGTCCCCAAATTTTTCAGAGCTACTAGCTCCGTAGATACACTTAATTTGTCATTTGATATCCCTGGAAACTTTCTATCTCTTGATAGTTGTAATCGAAGTTCTGGATCATATATCCTTTTGTGACTTATGAACATCTAGGACCATAATCAGGTACCCCAGCAATCAAATGGCATATTGTTACTAAATCCCTCGATTCAGGCTATCTCAATCTACAGAAATTTCATGTAGTTGGCATGGCGGAATGGGGACATTAGATTTAGAAGACTCTACATTGCAGTGAGGTCATGTTAAGTGAAACTAGGAATCCTAAATTCTAGGTCCCCAGATACCTATGGGAGTCGTTCTATTGATATCCAAACAACTGGAATTCTATGCTCATCAAGAAATATCTTGGGTATTATTGGGAATTCAACAGGAATTTGAGTAATGAGAGTCCTCCGATACAGGAAACTTCATGGGCTCTTACTACAGAAGAATAAGGAATCTGGGTAACATTAGTCTTCAAATCCCATAAACCTACAGCGTGTCTTATTAAGGGAGAAAAATATATCAGGGATTTTAAGCGTGAATCTGGGGAGTAGGAGTCCTCATATACAGAAAACTTCAACATCTACTGCTAAGGACAAAGAAAGAATCTGGGTTACACCTGACCTCAATGCTAAAAGTCTACAAAGCGTCGTTCTAAGGGCTAAATAGGAATCTGGGTTTTGAAACAGGATCTTGGTATAGGGAGTCTTCATATACAGGAAACTACACAGCCTCTTCCTAAGAAAGGATAAAGAATCTGATTTAAAGGAGTCCTAAATGCAAAAATCTACAGGGCGTTTTGCTAACGGCTCACAAGAATAAGGATTTCGAGGCAAGTATCTGGGGAATGGGAGTCCTCATATACAGGAAACTACACTGGCTTTTGCTAAGGAAGAATAACGAATCTGGGTTACACGATTCCTCAATTCCAGAAATGTCTAGGGCATCTTGGTCAGGCCTAGACACTCCAATTTCCCTGTCCCCATATTTTTCACAGCTGTTTCCTATGTGCATACTGGGGTTCACTCATTGCATAAGTTTTGCAATATTCTGGACTTCTCTATATTTAAAAGAAAATATGGTACTAAAATTCCATTTAGATTCTGGATCATGTATTGACAAATTCCAGGACAGATGTAATCATTTCGGGTGTTTTGAATGGAAGTCCTGAATTCAGGCTTACCTCTTCGTCCAGAAAATTCTAGTAGTACAGCTATCGGAATTAGGTTGGTGGGTTTAGATGTGGCACCATGTTTAGAAGGTATTTTTGGGAGGGCACCAAGTTCTTGGTTTGCAAGTCCATAGGAGCATTCTGGAGTCTTTCTACTGGGAGCCACGTGTCGGGATTTCTAGGGCTCGGGGAAACATCTGGTCGTTCTTCTGAGAACGAAACAGGAATCTCAGACAATATGTCACCAGAAAGTGTTGACTCATGTTAACAAAGTGGAACAAGGAAAGTCATTTTGCATGTGACAAGCAAACATCTGGGCAAGTGTTAATTTTTCTCTGGCTTAAGGTGGTTCTCATACACTGGAGCCTACAGGAATTTTCTAAATGCTAATCAGGAATTTGGAGTCTCAGTTCCCACACATTTCAGAACTAATTCCTGTATATGTACCACAAATCTGTCATTACCGATTCCCAGAATCCTGCTGCTCCTCTTGTTAGTTTTAACAGAGAATCTGGCCATTTGCTCAGCGTTTTTTACAGGAGTCTGTAAGGTCACATTCCAAAACCAAAGGAAACATCTCGCCATTTTTCCTGTATTTTCTGACTTCAGGCTTACCTCCTAAATCAGAAAGTACTGCTGGAATTTTAGATTGATATTCCTACCTTGGGATTAATTGTTTCCAAATACTTTGGAGGTATTCATAACGGGATTCCAGCAATTTTGGATTCCAGGGATCTTCTGATCTTTTGGGTTTGAGTATTGGTATATAAGATTTTTACTTGCACGATCCCAGGTAACTTCCGGGAGTCTTTCTGGGAACAAAATGAATCTGGGTTACGTGGGTGGCCACTAAGATTGCTACATGGACACACTGTAAGATCTCATCTGAATCCTGCGATTCTACTTCCACACATTCTTTAGGGCTAAAGGCTTCTTGTATTTGACAATTTTGTCATTATATATTCTCAGCCACCTCCTGGTCTTTTCATAGTTGTAACCAAGAATGTGGTCCTAAAATTCTGTTTGGTTCCTCATGACAACAAAGGGCAGATTCCATGACCCAAATATCTTTTCACCATATTTGTATGTATCTATCACCTTAAGGTGTATCTTGAAATTCTATAACATCTGTTTGTCCTTCTATTCTGATACGGGCCCAGTGTTTGAGGTTGCCAAATATTTATTACGTGCTTTTAAGTGTAACCAGGATTCATGGATCCCTCGACTCCAGGTAATTTCTGGGCATCTCCCTATTTGTATACAGAGTTTTTGGATCCACATCATGAGGGAAAACCAGGGCATCTTGTTGAGAACGTAAAGGAAATCTGGTTCTAGGAGTTCTCCTTCGCCGGATCTACAGGGCTTCTTTGTAAATTTTAACCAGCAATCTAGGCTTCAAGTTCACTACATTTTTTCAGAGCTACTAGCTCCGTAAATATACTTAATCTGTCATTAGAAATCCACAGAAACTTTCTATCTCTTGATAGTGGTAATCGAGTATCTGGCCCAAATATCCTTTTGTGACTTATGGATATCTAGGACCATAATTAGGTACCCCAGCAATCAAATGGCATATCGTTACTAAATCCCTTGATTCAGGTTACCTCAATCTATGCAAATTTCTTGTAGTCGGCATGGAGGAATGGGGACATTAGATTTAGAACTCTCCACATTGCAGTGAGGTCATGTTAAGGGAAACCAGGAATCATAAATTCCAGATCCACAGATACCTTATGGGAGTCATTCTATTGATATCCAAACAACTGGAATTCTATGCTAATCAGGAAATATCTCGGGTATTACTGGGAATTCAACAGGAATTTGAGTAATGAGAGTCCTCCGATACAGGAAACTTCATGGGCTCTTACTACGGAAGAATAAGGAATCTGGGTAACATGAGTCCTCAAATCCCAAAAACCTACAGCGTGTCTTATTAAGGGAGAAAGTGTATCAGGGATTTTAAGCATGAATCTGGGGAGTAGGAGTCCTCATATACAGAAAACTTCAACATCTACTGTTAAGGACGAAGAAAGAATCTGGGTTATACCTGACCTCGATGCCAAAAGTCTATAGAGCGTCATTCTAAGGGCTAAATAAGAATCAGGGTTTTGAAACAGGATCTTGGTGTTTGGAGTCTTCATTACACAGCCTCTTCCTAAGAATGGATAAAGAATCTGATTTAAAGGAGTCCTAAATGCAAAAATCTACAGGTCATCTTGCTAAGGGTTCAACAAGAATAAGGATTTCGAAGCAAGTATCTGGGGAATGGGAGTTCTCATATACAGGAAACTACACAGGCTCTTGCTAAGGAAGAATTACGACTCTGGGTTACACGTGTCCTCAATTCCAGAAATGTCCAGGTCGTCTTGGTCAGGCCCAGAAACTCAGATTTCCACGTCCCCACATTTTTCAGAGCTGTTTCCTATGTGCATATTAGGATTCAGTCATTCCAAAAGTTCCGCAACATTCTGGACCCCTCTATATGTAAACGAAAATATGGCACTAAAAATCCTTTTAGATTCTGGATCATCTATCGACAAATTCCAGGACAAAAGTAATCATTTCGGGTGTTTTCAATGTAAGTCCTGAGTTCAGGCTTACCTCTTCCTCCTCAATATTCTAGTAATTCAGCAATTCTTAGTTAGGTTGTTGTGTTTAAATATGGCACCATGTTTACAAGGTATTTTTGGGAGGTCACCAGGTTCTTGCTTTACAAGTCCATAGGAGCATTCTGGAGTCTTTCTACCTAGAGCCACGTGTCAGGAATTCTAGGGCTTGTGGAAACATATGTTCGTTCTTCTTAGATCAAAACAGGAATATCAGACATTATGTCACCAGAAAGCTTTGACTCATGTTACCAATGTGGAACAAGGGAAATCAGTTTGCATGTGACAAGCAAACATCTGGGCAGTTGTTAATTTTTCTCTGGTTTAAGGTAGTTCCCATACACAGGAGCCTACAGGAATTTTCTAAATGCTAATCAGGAATTTGGAGTTTCAGTCCCCACACCTTTCAGAACTAATTCCGGTAGAGGTACCACAAGTCGTTCTTTACCGATTCCCAGGATCCTGCTGCTCCTCTTCTTAGTTTTAACAGAGAATCTGGCCATTTGCTCGGGGATTTTTGCAGGAGGCTGTAAGGCCAGATTCCAAAACCCAAGTAACCATCTTGCCATTTTTCCTGTATTTTCTGACTTCAGGTTTACCTCCTAAACCAGAAAGTACTGCTGGGATTTTAGATTGATATTCCTAACTTGGGATTAGTTGTTTCCAAATACTTAGGAGGTATTCTTAACGGGATTCCAGCAATTTGGATTCCAGGGACCTTCTGATCTTTTGGTCTTATGAGTATTGCTATATAAGGTTATTTACATCCACGATCCCAGGTAACTTCCGGGAGTCTTTCTGGGAACGAAATGAATCTGGGTTATGTGGGTGGCCAATCCAAGATATCTACATGGACACACTATAAGATCTCATCTGGATTCTACGATTCTATTTCCACACATTCTTTTGGGCTACAGGCCTCTTTTTTATGACAATTTTGTCATTATATATTCTCAGCCACCTTCTGGTCTTTTCATAGTTGCAACCGGAATGTGGACCTAAAATTCCATTGGGTTCCTCAGGACAACAAAGGGCAGATTCCATGAACCAAAGAATCTTATCACCATATTTGTATGTAACTATAGCCTTAAGATATATCTTGTAATTCTATAACATTTGTTTGTCCTTCTATTCTGATATGGGCCCGGTGTTTTGAGGTTGCCAAATATTTATTACGTGCTTTTAAGTGTAACCAGGATTCATGGATCCCTCGACTCCAGGTAATTTTTGGACATCTGCCTATTTTTATACACAGTTTATGTGTCCACATCATGAGGGAAAACCAGGGCATCTTGTTGAGAACAAAAAGGAAATCTGGTTTTAGGAGTTCTCATTCGCCAGATCTACAGGGCCTCTTTATTAGTTTTAACCAGCAATCTAGGCTTCAAGGTCCCAAAATTTTTCAGGGCTACTAGCTCCGTAGATACACTTTATCTGTCATTAGAAATCCCTGGAAACTTTCTATCTCTTGAAAGTTGTAATCGAGGATCTGGCCCAAATATCCTTTTGTGACTTATGAACATCTAGGACCATAATCAGGGACCCCAGGAATCAAATGGTATATTGGTACTAAATCCCTCGATTCTGGTTATCTCAATCTACAGAAATTTCTTGTAGTTAGCATGGCGGAATGGGGACATTAGATTTAGAAGACTCCACATTACAGTGACGTCATGTTAAGGGAAACCAAGAATCTTAAATTCCAGGTCGCCAGATACCTTATGGGAGTCGATCTATTGATATCTAAACAACTGGACTTCTAGGCTCATCAGGAAATATCTCGGGTATTACTGGGAATTCAGCAGGAATTTGATTAATGGGAGTCCTCCGATACAGGAAACTTCATGGGCTCTTACTACGGAAGAATAAGGAATCTCGGCAACATGAGTCCTCAAATCCCAAAAACCTACAGGGTGTCATATTATGGGAGAAAATGTATCAGGGATTTTAAGCGTGAAACTGGGGAATGGGAGTCCTCATATACAGAAAACTTCAAAATCTATTTCTAAGGATGAAGAAAGAATCTGGGTTACACTTGACCTTGATGCTAAAATTCTACAAAGCGTCATTCAAAGGGCTAAATAAGAATCAGGTTTTCAAAATAGGATCTTGGTATTGGGAGTCTTCATATACAGGAAACTACACAACATCTTCCTAAGAAAGGATAAAGAATCTGATTTCAAGGAGTCCTAAATGCAAAAATCTACAAGGCGTCTTGCTAAGGGCTCAACAAGAATAAGGATTTCGAAGCAAGTATCTGGGGAATGGGAGTCTTCATATATATGAAACTACACATGCTCTTGCTAAAGAAGAATAACGAATCTGGGTTACACGAGTCCTCAATTCCAGAAATGTCCACGGTGTCTTGGTCAGGCCCAAAGACTCAGACTTCCACGTCCCCATATTTTTCAGAGCTGTTTCCTATGTGCATATTAGGATTGAGTCATTCCAGAAGATCCACAACAATTCTGGTCCTCTCTATTTTAAACGAAAATATGGCACTAAAAGTCCATTTACATTCTGGATCATCTAACGACAAATTCCAGGACACAAGTAATCATTTCGGTTGTTTTGAATGTAAGTCCTGAGTTCACTCTTACCTCTTCCTCCAGAAAATTCCAGTAGTTCAGTTATTCGGAATTAGGTTGTTGGGTTTAGATGTGGCACCATGTTTAAAAGGTATTTTTGGTAGGGCACCAGGTTCTTGGTTTACAAGTCCATAGGAGAATTCTGGAGTCTTTCTACTGGGAGCTCATGTAAACATCTGTTCGTTTTTTTGAGAACGAAACCGGAATCTCAGACACTGTGTCACCAGAAATCTTTGGCTAATGTTACCAATGTGGAACAACGGAAATCAGTTTGCATGTGACAAGCAAACATCTGGGCAGTTGTTAATTTTTCTCTGGCTTAAGGTAGTTCTCATACACAGGAGCCTACAGGAATTTTCTAAATGTTAGTCAATAATTTTGAGTCCCAGTTCCCACACATTTCAGAACTAATTCTTGTATGGGTACCACAAATCTGTCATTACCTATTCCCAGGATCCTGCTGCTCCTCTTCACAGTTTTAACAGAGAATCTGGTAATTTGCTCGGCTTCCTTTGCAGGAGGCTGTAAGTCCAGATTTCACAACCCAAGGAATCATCTCGCCATTTTTCCTGTATTTTCTGACTTCACGTTTACTTCCTAACCTACAAAGTACTGCTGGAATTTTAGATTGATATTCCTAACTTGGGATTAGATGTTTCCAAGTACTTATTATGTATTCTTAAAGGGATTCCAGCAACTTTGGATTCCAGGGATCTGATCTTTTCGGCTTATGAGTATTGGTATATAAGAGGTTTTACTTCCACATTCCCAGGTAACTTCCGGGATTCTTTCTGGGAACAAAATGAATCTGGGTTACGTGTGTGGCCAATCCAAGAATTATACATGGACACATTATAAGGTCTCATATGGATTCTGGGATTCTATTTCCACACATTCTTTAGGGCTACAGGCCTCTTGTATATGACAATTTTGTCATTATATATTCTCAGCCACCTTCTGGTCTTTTCATACTTATAACCGAGAATGTGGACCTAAAATTCCGTTTGGTTCTTCAGGACAACAAAAGGCAGATTCCTGGACACAAAGAATCTTATCACCATATTTGTATGTATCTATCGCCTTAAGATGTATCTTGTAATTTTATAATATCTGTTTGTCCTTCTATTCTGATACGGGCCCGGTATTTTGAGATTGCCAAATATTTATTACATGCTTTTAAGTGAAACCAGGATTCATGGATCCCTCGACTCCAGGTAATTTCTGGGCATCTGCCTATTTGTATACAGAGTTTTTGGATCCACATCATGAGCGAAAACCAGGGCATTGTGTTGAGAATGAAAAGGACATCTGGTTCTAGGAGTTCTCACTCGCCAGATCTACAGGGGCTCTTTATAAGTTTTAACCAGCAATCTAGGCTTCAAGGTCCCTACATTTTTCAGAGCTTCTAGTTCCGTAGATACACTTAATCTGTCATTAGAAATCCCCAGAAACTTTCTATCTCCTGATAGTTGTAATCGAGGATCTGGCCCAAATATCCTTTTGTGACCTATGAACATCTAGGACCATAATCAGGTACCCCAGAAATCAAAGGGCATATTGGTACTAAATCCCTAAATTCAGGTTACTTCAATCTGCAGAAATTTCTAATAGTCGGCATGGTGGAATGGGGCCATTAGATTTAGAAGTCTCCACATTGTAGTGAGGTCATGTTAATGGAAACCAGGAATCCTAGATTCCAGGTCCCCAGATACCTTATGCGAGTCGTTCTATTGATATCCAAACTACCGGAATTCTATGCTCATCACGAAATATCTCGGGTATTACTGGGATTTCAGCAGGAATTTGAGCAATGGGAGTCCTTTGATGTAGGAAACTTCATGGCCTCTTACTACAGAAGAATAAGGAATCTGGGTAACATGAGTCCTCAAATCACAAAAACCTACAGAGTGTCTTATTAATGAAGAAAAATGTATCAGGGATTTTAAGCGTGAATGTAGTAAATGGGAGTCCTCATCTACAGAAAACTTCAAAATCGACTGCTAAGGAAGAAGAAAGAATCTGGGTTACACCTGACCTCGATGCTAAAATTCTACAAAGTCTCATACTAAGGGCTAAATAAGAATCAGCGTTTTGAAATAGGATCTTGGTATTGGGAGTCTTCATATACAGGAAACTACACAGCCTCTTCCGAAGAAAGGTAAAGATTCTGATTTAAAGATTCCTAAATGCAAAAATCTACAGGGCGTCTTGCTAAGGGCTCAACAAGAATAAGGATTTCGAATCACGTATCTGGGGAATGTGTGTTCTCATATACAGGAAACTACACAAGCTCTTGCTAAAGAAGAATAACGAATCTGGGTTACACGAGTCCTCAATTCCAGAAATGTCCAGGGTGTCTTGGTTAGGCCAGGAAATTTGGACTTCCACGTCCCTATATTTTTCAGAGATGTTTCCTATGTGCATATTAGGATTCAGTCATTCCAAAAGTTCTGCAACATTCTGGACCTCTTTATATTTAAATGAAAATATGGCACTAAAAGTCCATTTAAACTCTGAATCATCTAACGACAAATTCCAGGACACAAGCAATCATTTCGGTTGTTTTGAATGTAAGTCCTGAGTTCAGGCTTACCTCTTCCACCAGAAAATTCTAATAGTTCAGCTATTCGGAATTAGGTTGTTGAGTTTAGATGTGGCACCATGTTTAGAAGGTATTTTTGGGAGGGCATCACGTTCTTGTTTTACAAGTCCATAGGAGCATTCTGGAGTTTTTCTATTGGGAGTTACGTGTCAGGACGTCTCAGGCTCGTGGAAACATCTGGTCTTTCTTCTGAAAATGAAACAGAAATCTCAGACACTCTGTCACCAGAAATATTTGACTCACGTTACCATTGTGGAACAAGGGAAATCAGTTTGCATGTGACAAGCAAACATCTGGTCGGTTGTTAATTTTTCCCTGACTTAAGGTATTTCTCATACACAGGAGCCTTCAGGAATTTTCTAAATGCTAATCAGTAATTTTGAGTCCCAGTCCCCACACATTTCAGAACTAATTCCTGTATAGGTACCACAAATCTGTCATTACCTATTCCCAGGATCCTGCTGCTCCTCTTCATAGTTTTAACAGAGAATCTGGTCATTTGTTCGGCTTTTTTTTGCAGGAGACTGTAAGTCCAGATTCCACAACACAAGGAATCATCTCGCCATTTTTCCTGTAATTTCTTTCTTCAGTTTTACCTCCTAACCCAGGAAGTACTGCTGGAATTTTAGATTGATATTTCTAATTAGGGATAAGGTGTTTCCAAGTACTTATTATGTATTATTAAAGGGATTCCAGCAACTTTGGGTTCCAGGACCCTTCTGATCTTTTGGGCTTATGAGTATTGGTATATAAGAGGTTTTATTTCCACATTCCCAGGTAACTTCCGGGAGTCTTTCTGGGAACAAAATGAATCTCGGTTACGTGTGTGGCCAATCCAAGAATTCTACATGGACACATTATAAGGTCTCATCTGGATTCTGCGATTCTATTTCCACACATTCTTTAGGGCTACAGGCCTCTTGTGTATGACAATTTTGTCATTATATATTCTCGGAAACCTTCTGGTCTTTTCATAGTTGTAACCGAGAATGTGGACCTAAAATTCCGTTTGTTTCCTCAGGACAACAAAGGGCATTTCCAGCACCCAAAGAATCTTATCGCCATTTTTGTATGTATCTATCGCCTTAAGATGTATCTTATAATTCTATAACTTCTGTTTTTCCTTCTATTCTGATATGGGCCCGGTGTTTTGAGGTTTTCAAATATTTATTACATGCTTTTAAATGTAACCAGGATTCATGAATCCCTCGACTCCAGGTAATTTCTGTGCATCTACCTATTTGTATACAGAGTTTTTGTATCCACATCCTGAGCGAAAACCAGGGAATGTTGTTGAGAACGAAAAGGAAATCTGGTTCTAGGAGTTCTCATTCGCCAGATCTACAGGGCCCCTTTTTAAGTTTAACCAGCAATCTAGACTTTAAGGTCCCTACATTTTTCATAGCTACTAGTTCCGTAGATACACTTAATTTGTCATTCAAAATCCCCAGAATCTTTCTATCTCTTGATAGTTGTAATCGAGGACCTGGCCCAGATACCCTTTTGTGACTTATGAACATCTAGGACCATAATCAGGTACCCCAGGAATCAAATGGCATATTGGTACTAAATCTCTCGATACAGGTTACCTCAAACTACAGAGATTTCTTGCAGTCAGCATGTTGGAAATAGGCCACTAGATTTAGAAGACTCCACATTTTAGTGAGATCATGTTAAGGGAAACCAGAAATCTTAGATTCCATGTCCCCAGATACCTTATGGGAGTCCTTCTATTGATATCCAAACAACTGGAATTCTTTGCTCATCACGAAATATCTCAGGTATTACTGAGAATTCGGCAGGAATTTGAGTAATGGGAGTCCTCATATACAGGAAACTTCATGGCCTCTTACTACGGAAGAATAAGGAATCTGGGTAACACGGGTCCTCAAATCCTAAAAACCTACAGGTTGTCTTACTAAGGGAGAAAAATGTTCAGGGATTTGAAGCGCGATTCTGGGGAATGGGAGTCCTCATACACAGGAAACTTCACAACCTCTTGCTAAGAACAGACAAGAAATTTGGGTTAAACCTGTCCTCGATCCTAAAAACCTACAAGGTGTCTTGAAGGGCTAAATAATTATCAGGGTTTTGAAACAGGATCTTGGTATTGGGAGTCTTCATATACAGGAAACTACACAGCCTCTTCCTATGAAAGAATAAAGAATCTGGTTTAAACGAGTCCT
Source organism: Carlito syrichta (assembly GCF_000164805.1). NCBI lineage: Eukaryota > Metazoa > Chordata > Mammalia > Primates > Tarsiidae > Carlito > Carlito syrichta. The sequence continues at coordinate 64,525 of NW_007186235.1, forward strand.
AAATGCCAAAAATCTACTGGGCGTTTTGCTAAGGGCTCAAAAGAATAAGGATTTTGAAGCAAGAATCTGGGGAATATTAGTCCTCAAATACAGGAAACTACAAGGACTCTTGCTAAGGTAGCAAACGAATCTGGGTTACACAGGTCTTCAATTCCAAAAAATTCCACGACATCTTGGTCAGTCCCCAAAACCCGGACTTCCACGTCCCCATATTTTTCAGAGCTGTTTCCTATGTGCATATTAGCATTCACTCATTCTAAAAGTTCTGCAACATTCTGGACCTCTTGATACTTTAAACGAAAAAATGGCACTAAAACTCCATTTAGATTCTGGATCATCTAACAACGAATTCCAGGACACAAGTAATCATTTCGGGTGTTTTGAATGTAAGCCCAGAGTTCTGGGTTACCTTGTCCTCCAGAAACTTCTGATAGTTCAGCTATTCCAAATTAAGTTCTTGGGTTTAGATGTGGAACCATGTTTAGAAGTTATTTTTGGGAGGGCACTAGGGTCAAGGTTTAAAATCCATAGGAGTATGCTGGAGTCTTTCTATCTGGAGCCATGTGTCTTGACTTCTATGGAACGGGTAAACACCTGGTCATTCTTCTGAGAAGGAAACAGGAATCTCGGACACTGTGTCACCAGAAAGCTTTGACTCATGTTACCACTGTGGAACAATGACCAGCAAACTTCTGGGCAGTTGCTAATTTTTCCCTGGCTTAAGGGAGTTCTCATACCTTGGAGCCTACAGGAATTTTCTAAATGCCAAGAAGGAATTTGGTGTCCCATTCCCCACACATTTCAGAACTAATTCCTGTATAGTTACCACAAATCTGTCATTACCGAATACCAGGAACCTGCTCCTCCTCTTCTTTGTAGCTCCGTAGTTATCCTTAATCTGTCATTACAAATCCCCAGGAACATTCTATTCTCTTGATAGTTGTAATCAAGGATCTAGCCCAAATATCCTTTTGTGAGTTATGAACATCTAGGACCATAATCATGTACCCCCAGGAATCAAATGGTATATTGGTACAAAATCCCTCGATTCAGGTTACCTCAAAATTCACAAATTTCTTGTGGTTGGCCTGGTGGAATTGGGACATTGGATTAAGAAGATTCCACATTTTAGGAAGGTCTTTTTAAGGAGAACCAAGAATCTTCGATTCCAGGTCCCCAAAACCTTTAAGGGAGTCTTTCTGTTGATATCCAAACAACTGGAATTCTATTCTCATCACGAAATATCTCCGGTATTACTGAGAATTCAGCAGGAATTTGAGTAATGGGAGTACTCATTTACATGAAACTACATGGCCTCTTACTACGGAAGAATAAGGAATCTGGGTAACACGAGTCCTCAAATCCCAAAACCTACAGGATATCTTATTAAGAGAAAAAACTGTATCAGGGATTTGAAGCGCGAATCTGGGGAATGAGAGTTCTCATATACAGAAAACTTCATAACCTCCCACTAAGGACGAATAAAGAATCTTGGTTACACATGACTTTGATGCTAAAATTATACAGGGCATCTTTCTAAGTGCTAAATAAGAATCTGGGTTTCAAAACAGCGACACGGTATTGGGAGACTTCATATAAGGAAACTACACAGACTCTTCCTAAGAAAGGATAAGGAATCTGTTTTAAAGGAGTCCTAAATGCCAAAAATCTACAGTGCGTCTTGCTAAGGACTCAACAAGAATAAGGATTTTGAAGCAAGAATCTGGGGAATGGGAGTCCTCATATACAGGAAACTACATGGGCTCTTGCTAAGTAAGAATAACGAATCTGGGTTACACGAGTCCTCATTCCAATAATGTCAAGGGCGTCTTGGTAAGGCCCACAAGACTCAGACTTCCACGTCCCCATATTTTTCAGAGCTGATTCCTATGTGCATATTAGGGTTTAATCATTCCAAAAGTTCCGAAACATTCTGAACCTCTCGATAGTTTAAACGAAAATATGGCACTAAAAGTCCATTTAGATTCTGGATCCTCTAACAACAAATTCCAGGACAGAAGTAATCATTTCGGGTATTTTGAATGTAAGCCCTGAATTCAGGGTTACCTCGTACTCCAGAAAATTCTGGTAGATCAGCAATTCGGAATTAGGTACTTGGGTTTACATGTGGCACCAAGTTTAGAAGGTATTTTTCGGAGGGCACCAGAGTCTGGGTCTCAAGTCCATAGGAGCATTCTGGAGACTTTCTATTGGGAGTCACGTGTCTGGACTTCTAGGGAACGGGTAAACATCTGGTCGTTCTTCTGAGAACAAAACTGGAATCTCGGACACTATGTCACCAGAAAGCTTTGACTCATGGTACCAATGTGGAACAAGGGAAATCAGTTTGCATGTGACCAGCAAACTTCTGGGTAGTTGTTAATTTTTCCCTGGCTTAAGGTAGTTCTCATACTTAGGAGCCTACAGGAATTTTCTAAATGCCAATCAGGAATTTGGAGTCCCAGTCCCCACACATTTCAGAACTAATTCCTGTATAGGTACCACAAATCTGTCATTACCGAATCTCAGGAACCTGCTGCTCCTCTTCTTAGTTGTAACAGAGTATCTGGCCATCTGCTTGGCTTTTTGACAGGAAGCTGTAAGGTCAGATTCCACAACACTAGGAATCATCCCGCCATTTTTCCTGTAATTTCTGACTTCAGATTTACCTCCTAATCCAGAAAGTACTGCTGGAATTATATAGTGATATTCCTAACTTGGGATTAGGTGTTCCCAAATATTTAGGATGTATTCTTAAAGGGGATTCAACAATCTTAGATTCCAGGGCCCTACTGAACATTTTGGCTTATGAGTATTGGTATATAAGAGTTTGTACTTCCATGTCCCCAGGAAACTTCTGAGAGTCTTTCTGGGAACAAAATGTATCTGTGTTATGGTGGTCGCCAATCAAATAGTTCTATATGAATACATTATAAGGGCTATTCTGGAATCTGGGATTGTGTTTCCACACATTCTTTAGGGCTACAGGCCTCTTGGATATGACAATTTTGTCATTATAGATTCTCAGTCACCTTCTGGTCTTTTGATAGTTGTAACTGAGAATGTAGACCTAAAAGTCCATTGGGTTTCTCGGTACAACAAAGGGCAGCTTCCAGGACCCAAAGCATCTTATCGTCATATTTGTATTTATCTATCGCCTTAAGATGTATCTTGTAATCCTCAAATTTCTGTTTGTAATTCTATTCTGAATCGGGCCCGGAGTTTTGAGGTTGCCAAATATTTATTATGCACTTTTAAGTGTAACCTGGATTCTAGACTCCCACGAATGTAGGTAACATATGGGCATCTGCATATTTGTATACAGAGTTTTTGGATTCACATCACGAGTGAATATCAGGACATCTTGATTAGAACGAAAAGTAAATTGGTTCTAGGAGTTCTCCTTTGCCAGATCTACAGGGCCTTTTGATAAGGTTTAACCAGCAATCTGAGGTTCACAGTCTCTACATTTTTCAGAGCTATTAGCTCCTTAGATACCCTTAATCTGTCGTTACAAATCCCCCAACACTTTCTATCTCTTGACAGATGTAATCGAGGATCTGGCCTACATGTCCTTTTGTGCCTTATGAATATCTAGGACCATAATCAGGTACCCCAGGAATCAAATGGCATATTGGTACAAAATCCCTCAATTCAGGTTACCTCAAACTACAGAAATTTCTTATAGTCGACATGGTGGAATGGGGCCATTGAATTTAGAAGATTCCACATTTTAGAGAGGTCTTGTCAAGGGAAACCAGGTATTTTCGATTCCGGGTCCCCAGACACCTTATAGGAGTCTTTCTATTGATATCCAAACAACTGGAATTCTATGCTCATCACGAAATATCTCGGGTATTACTAAGAATTCAGCAGGAATCTGAGTAATGGGAGTCCTCATTTATGGGAAACTATATGCCTTCTTACGACAGAAGAATAAGGAATCCGTTTAACATGAGTCCTCAAATCCCAAAAGCCTACAGGGTGTCTTACAAAGGAAGCAAAATGAATCAGAGATGTGCAGCACGAATCTTGAGAATGGGAGACCTCATATACAGAAAAGTTCAAAACCTACTACAAAGGACAAATAAGAAATCTGGGTTATACATGACCTCCATGCTAAAATTCTACCGGGCATCTTTCTAAGGGCTAAATAAGAATCAGGTTGTCTAAACAGCGTCTCGGTATTGGTAGTATTCATATACAGGAAACTACACAGCCTTTTACTACAAAAGGATAAATAATCTGTTTTAAAGGAGTCCTAAATGTCAAAAATCTACTGTGCATCTTGCTAAGGGCTCAACAAGAATAAGGATTTCGGAGCAAGAATCTGGGGAATGGGAGTAATCATATACAGGAAACTACACGGGCTTTTGCTAAGGAAGAATAACGATACTGGATTACACGAGTCCTCAATTCCTAAAATGTCCAGGGTGTCTCGGTAAGGCCCACAAGACTCGGACTTCCACGTCCCCATATTTTTCAGAGTCAATTCCTATGTGCATATTAGGATTCAGTCATTCCAAATGTTCTGCAATATTCTGGACCTCTCGATAGTTTAAACGAAAATATGGCACTAAAAGTCCATTTAACTTCTGGATCCTCAACGACAAATTCCAGGACACAACTAATCATTTCGGGTATTTAATTGTAAGCCCTGAGTTCAGGGTTACCTCGTACTTCAGAAACTTCTGGTAGTTCAACCATTCTGAATTAATCTTTGGGTTTAGACGTGGCACCAAGTTTAGAAGGTATTTTGGGAAGGCACCAGGGTGTTGGTTTACAAGTCCATAGGAGATTTCTGGAGTCTTTCTATTGGGAGCCACGTGTCTGGACTTCTAGGGAACAGGGAAAAATCTGGTCATTCTTCAGAGAACAAAACAGGAATTTCGGACACTCTGTCACCAGAAAGCTTTGACTCATGTTGACAATGTGGAACAAGGGAAATCAGTTTGCATGTGACCAGCAAACTTCTGGGCAGTTGTTAATTTTCTCTGGCTTAAGGTAGTTCTCATACCTAGGAGGCTACAGGAATTTTCTAAATGCTAATCAGGAATTTGGAGTCGCAGTCCTCACACATTTCAGAACTTATTCCTGTGTTGGTACCACAAATCTGTCATGACGGATTCCCAGGAATTTGCTCCTCTCTTCTTAGTTATAACAGAGAATCTGGCCATCTGCTCGACTATTTATGCAGGCGGCTGTAACTCCACATTCCACAACCCAAGGAATCAACTCGCCTTTTTTGTGTAATTTCTGACTTCTGTTTTACCTCCTAATCCAGAAACTACTGCTGGAATTATAGATTAATAATCCTAACTTGGGATTAGATATTCCCAAATATTTAGGACGTATTCTTAAAAGGGATCCAGCAATCTTGGACAATTTTTCATTAAATATTCTCAGCAACCTTCTGGTCTTTTGATAGTTGTAAGCCAGAATGTGGACCTACAAGTCCATTGGTTTCCTTGGGACAAAAAAGGGCAGATTCCAGGACCCAAATAATCTTATCACCATATTTGTATGTGTCTATCATCTTAGCATGTATCTTGTAATCCTAAAACTTCTGTTTGTCCTATTCCTATATGGGCCCGGTGTTTTGAGGTTGCCAAATATTTATTATATACTTTTAAGGGTAACTAGAATTCATGGATTCCACGCCCCTAGGTAATTTCCAGGCATCTGCCTATTTGTATACAGAGTTTTTGGATCCACATCACGAGGGATAATCAGGGCATCTGGTTGAGAACGAAAAGGAAATCTGGTTGTAGGAGTTCTCATTTGCCAGATCTACAAGGCTTCTTGATAAGGTTTAACCAGCACTCTGGGATTCAGGGTTCCCACACTTTTCAGAGCTACTAGCTCCTTAGGTACCCTTAATCTGTCGTTAACAATCCCCAAAAACATTCTATTCTCTTGATAGTTGTAATCGAGGATGTGGCCCAAATATCCTTTCGAGTCTTATGAACATCTATGGCCATAATCCTGTACCCCAGGTATCAAAAGCCATATTGGTACAAAATACCTTGATTCATGTTACCTCAAACTTCAGAAATTTCTTGTGGATGGCCTGGTGGAATTGGGACATTGATTTTAGAAAATTCCACATGTTTGGGAGGTCTTGAAACCAGGATTCTTAGATTCCAGGTCCCCAAAAACCTTACAGGTGTCTTACTATTGATATCCAAACAACTGGAGTTCTATGCTCATCACAAAATATCTCGGGTATTACTGAGAATTCAGCAGGAATTTGAGTAATGGGAGTCCTCATATTCGGGAAACTACATGGCCTCTTACTACAGAAGAATAAGTAATCTGGGTTACACAGGTCCTCATATCCCAAAAACCTACAAGGTGTCTTACTAAGTGAGAAAAATGTATCAGGGATTTGAAGCATGAATCTGGAGAACGGGAGTCCTCATATACAGAAAACTTCACAACCTCTTGCTAAGGACGGAAAAGAAATCTGGGATACACATGTCCTCGATCTTACAAACACACAGGGCGTCTTTCTAAGGGCTAAATGAGAAACGGGGATGTGAAACAGGATTTCGGTATTGGGCGTCTTCATATACAGGAAACTACACAACCTCTTCCTAAGAAAGGATAAAGAATCTGGTTTAAACGAGTCCTAAATGCCAAAAATCTACTGGGAATCTTGCTAAGGGCTCAATATGAAACAAGATTTCGAAGCAAGAATCTGGGGAATGGGAGTCCTCATTTACAAGAAACTACACGGGCTCTTACTAAGGAAGAATAAAGAATCTGTGTTACACGAGTCCTCAATACCAAAAATGTCCAGGGCGAATTTGTAATGACTAAAAGACTCAGACTTCGAGATCTCCATATTTTTCAGAGCTGTTTCCTATGTGCATATTAGGATTCAGTCATTCCAAAAGTCCCGCAACATTCTGGTCCTCTCGATAATTTAAACGAAAATATGGCACTAAAAGTCCATTTAGGTTCTGGATCCTCTAACAACAAATTACAGGACACAAGTAATCATTTTGGGTTTTTTGAATGTAACCCCTTAGGTCAGGGTTACCTCGTACTCCAGAAACTTCTGGTCATTCAGCTATTCAGAATGAGGACCTTGGGGTTAGATGTTGCACAAAGATTAGAAGGTATTGTTGAGAGGGCCCAAGTTCTTGGTTTACAAGTTCATAGGAGCATTCTGGAGTCTTTCTATTGGTAGCCACGTGTCTGGAATTCTAATGAATGGGGAAACATTTGGTCGTTCTTCTGAGAATGAAACAGGAATCTCAGAAACTATGTCACCAGAAAGCTTTGACTCATGTTACCAATGTGGAACGAGGGAAATCAGTTTGCATGTGACCAGCAAACTTCTGGGCAATTGTTAATTTTTCCCTGGGTTAAGTTAGTTCTCATACCTAGGATCCAACAGGAATTTTCCAATGTTAATCATTAATTTGGAGTCCCAGTCCCCACACATTTCAGAACTAATTGCAGTATAGGTACCATAAATCTGTCATTACCAATTCCCAGGAACCTGCTGTTCCTCATCTTAGTTGTAACAGATAATCTGGCCATGTGCTCGGCTTTTTTGTCAGGAAGCTGTAAGACCAGAATCCAAAACATACGTAATCGTCTCGCCATTTTTCGTGTAATTTCTGACTTCAGGTTTTCCTTCTAATCCGGAAGGTACTGCTGTAACTTTAGATTGATATTCCTAACTTGGGATTGGGTGTTCCCAAATATTTATGACGTATTCTTAAAGGGGATCCAACAATCTTGGATTCCAGGGCCCTTGTGATCTTTTGGGTTTATGAGTATTTGTATATAAGAGTTTGTACTTCCACGTCCGCAGGTAACTACCGGGAGTCTTTCTGGGAACAAAATGAATCTGCTTTACAGGGGTCACCAATCCAAGAATTCTATATGGACACATTGTAAGTGTTACTCTGGATTCTGGGATTCTATTTCCACACATTCTTTAGGAATGCAGGCCTCTTGGATATGACAATTTTGTCATTTTAGTTTCTAAGCCGCCTTCTTGTCTTTTGATAGTTGTAACTGAGAATGTGGTCCTACATGTCCATTGGGTTCCTCGGGACAACAAAGGGCAGATTCCAGGACACAAAGAATCTTATCGCCATATTTGTATGTATCTATCGTCTTAAGATGTATCTTGTAATCCTAAAACTACTGTTTGTCCTTCTATTCCGATATGGGCCCAGTGTTTTAAGGTTGCCAAATATTTATTACCTACTTTTAAGTGTAACCAGGATTCATGGACTCCAAGACCCTAGGTAATTTCTGGACATCTTCTGTTTGTATACAGAGTTTTTTGATCCACATCACAAGGGAAAATCAGGGCACCTTGATGAGAACGAAAAGGAAACCTGGTTCAAGGAGTTTTCATTCGTCAGGCCTTCAGGGACTCTTGATGAGGTTTAACCAGTTATCTGGGCTTCAGAGTCCCTATATTTTTCAGAGCTACTAGATCCGTAGATACCCTTAATCTGTCATTACAAATTCCCAGGAACATTCTAGTCTTTTGATAGTTGTAATCGAGGAACTGGCCAAAATATCCTTTTGTGTCTTATGATCATCTAGGGCCATAATCGTCAAAACACAGGAATAAAATGGCATAATGGTACAAAATCCCTCGATTCAGATTTACTCAAAATACAGAAATTACTTGTGGTAGGCCTGGTGGAATTGCACATTGGATTTAGAAGATTCCACATTTTAGGGAGGTGTTGTTAAGTTTAACCTGGGATCTTTGATTCCAGGTCCCAAAAAACCTTATGGGAGTCTTTGTATTGATATCCAAACAACTGGAATTCTATGCTCATCACGAAATATCTGGGTTATTACTGAGAAAACAGCAGGAATTTGAGTAATGGGAGTCCTTATATACGAGAAACTACATGGCCTCTTACTACGAAGGATAAGGAGTCTGGGTAACACGAGTCCCCATATCCCAAAAACCTACAGGGTGTCTTACTAAGGGAGAAAAATGTATCAGGGATTTGAAGTACGAATCTGGGGAACAGGAGTCTTCATATACAGGCAACTTCACAACCTCTTGCTATGGACTAACAAGGAATCTGGTTTATACATGTCCTCGATCTCACAAAACTACAGGGTGTCTCTCTAAGGTCTAAATAAGAATCAGTGTTTTGAAATAAGATCTCGGTATTGGGAGTCTTCATATACAGGAAACTACACACCCTCTTCCTATGAAAGGATAAAGAATCTGGTTTAATCGAGTCCTAAAGGCCAAAAATCTACTGGACGTCATGCTAAGGGCTCAACAAGAATCAGGATTTCGAAGCAAGAATCTGGGGAATGGGAGTCCTCATATATAGGAAACTACCCAGGCCCTTGCTAAGGAAGAATATCAAATCTGGGTTACACGGGTCCTCATTTCCTAAAATGTACAGGGCGTCTTGATAAGGCCGACAAGACTCGGATTTTGACGTTCCCATATTTTTCAGAGCAGTATCCTATGTGCATATTAGTATGCAGTCATTCAAAAGTCCCGCAACATTCTGGACCTCTCGATAGTTTAAAAGAAAATATGGCACGAAAAGTCCATTTATATTCTGGATCCTCTAACGACTAATGCCAGGATGCAAACAATCATTTCTGGTTTTTTGAAAGTAAACCCTGAGTTCAGGGTTACCTCGTACTCAAGAAACATCAGGTAGTACAGCTATTTGGAATTAGGAACTTTGGTTTAGATATTGCACCAAGTTTACAAGGTATTTTGGGGAGGGCACCAGTGTCTTGGTTTACAAGTCCATAGGAGCATTTTGGAGATTTTTTATTGGCAGCTTCGTGTCTGGGCTTCTAGGGAAAGGGGAAAAATCTGGTCATTCTTATGGGAACGAAACAGGAATCTCGGACACTATGTCACCAGAAAGCTTTGACTCATGTTACCAATGTGGAAGAAGGGAAATCAATTTGCATGAGACCAGCAAACTTCTGTGCAGTTGTTAATTTTTCCTGGCTTAAGTTAGTTCTCATACCTAGGAGCCTACAGGAAATTTGCAAATGCTAATCAGGAATTTGGAGTCCCAGTCCCCACACATTTCAGAACTAATTCCTGTATAGGAACCACAAATCTCTCATTACCGATTCCAGGAACCTGCTGCTCATCTTCTTAGTTATAACAGCGAATCTGGCCATCTGCTCGGCTTTTTTTGCAGGAGGCTGTAAGGCCAGATTCCACAACCCAAGGAATCATCTCGCCATTTTTCTTGTAATTTCTGATTTCAGGTTTACCTCCTAATTCAGAAACTACTTCTGAATTTTAGATTGATATTCCTAACTTGGGATTAGGTGTTCCCAAATATGTAGGACGTATTCTTAAAGGGGATCCCAAAATCTTGGATTCCAGGGTCTTTAAGACATTTTGTGCTTACGAGTATTGGTATATAAGAGTTTGTACTTCCATGTCCCCAAATAACTTCCAGGAGTCTTTCTAGGAAAAAAATGAATCTGGGTTACGGGTTCGTCATTCCAAGAATTCTACATGGACACATTTTAAGGGCTACGCTGGAATCTGGGATCCTATTTCCACACATTCTTTAGGGCTACAGGCTTCTTGGATATGACAATTTTGTCATTATAATTTCTCAGCCACCTTCTGGTCTTTTGATAGTTATAACCGAGAATGTGGACCTACAAGTCCGTTGGGTTCCTTGGGACAACAAAGGGGAGATTACACGACCCAAAGAATCTTATTGTCATATTTGTACGTATCTATCTCATTAAGATGTATCTTGTAATGCTAAATCTTCTACTTCTGTTTGTCCTTCTATTCTGATACTGGCCCAGTGTTTTGAGGTTGCCAAATATTTATTACGTACTTTTAAGTGTAACCAGGATTCATGAATTCCACGACCATAGCTAATTTCTGAGCATCTGCCTATTTGTATACAGAGTTTTGGGATCCACATGACTAGGGAAAATCAGGTCAACTTGTTGAGAACGAAAAGGAAATCTGGTTCTAGCCAATCTCATTCGCCAGATCTACAGGGCCTCCTGATAAGGTTTAACCAGCTATCTGGGCTTCAGGGTCCCTACAGTTTTAAGTTCTACTAGCTCCGTAGATATCATTAATCTGTCATTACAAATCTCCAGGAACATTTTGTTCTCTTGATAGTTGTAATCAAGCATCTGGCCCAAATATCCTCTTGTGACTTATGAACATCTAGGACCATAATCAGGTACCCCAGGAATCAAATGGCGTATTGGTACAAAATCCCTCGATTCAGGTTACCTCAAACTACAGAAATTTCTTGTGGTCGGTGTGGTGGATTTGGGACTTTGGATTTGGAAGATTGCACATTTTAGGGAGGACTTGTTAAGGTTAACCAGGAATCTTAGATTCCAGGTCCCCAAAAATCTTATGTTAGTCTTTCTATTGATTTCCAAACGATTTTATTTCTAAGCTCATCGTGAAATATCTCGGGTATTACAGAGAATTCAGCAGGAATTTGAGTAATGGGAGTCCTCATATATGGGAAACTACATGGCCCCTTACTACAGAAGAATAAGGAATCTGGGTAACACGAGTCCTCAAATCCCAAAAACCTACAGGCTGTCTTTCTAAGGGAGAAAATCGTATCAGGTATTTGAAGCACGAATCTGGGGAACTGCATTCCTTATATACATGAAACTTCACAACATTTTGCTAAGGACAAACAAGTAATCTGTGTTACCCATGTCCTCGATCCCAAAAATCTACAGGGCGTCTTTTTAAGGGCTAAACAAGAATCAGGGTTTTTAAACAGGATCTCGGTATTGGGAGTCTTCATATACAGGAAACTACACAACCTCTTCCTAAGAAAAGATAATCTGGTTTCAACAAGTCATAAAGGCTGAAAATCTACTGGGCGTCTTGCTAAGTGCTCAACAAGAATCAGGATTTTGAAGCAAGTATCTGTGGAATGGGAGTCCTCATATACTGGAAACTACAAGGGCTCTTGCTAAGGAAGAATAACGAATCTGGTTACACGAGTCCTCAATTCCAAAAATGTCCTGCGTGTCTTGGTAAGGCCTATGAGATTGGGACTTTGACGTCCGCTAATTTTTCAGAGCTGTTTCCTATGTACTTATTGGGATTCAGTCATTCCAAAAGTCCCACAACCTTCTGAACCTCTCGATAGTTTGAAGGAAAATATGGCAGTAAAAGTCCATTTATTTTCTGGATCCTCTAACGAGAAATTCCAGGACACAAGTAATCATTTTGGGATTTTTGAGTGTAAGCCCTAAGTTCAGAGTTACCTCGTACCCCAGAAACTACTGGTAGTTCAGCTATTCGGGTTTAGGACCTTGGGTTTAGATGTTGCATCAATTTTAGAAGGTATATTTGGAAGGGCACCAGGGTCTTGGTTTAAAGATCCATAAGAGCATTCTGGAGTCATTGTATTGGGAGACACGTGTCTGGATTTCTAGGGAAGGGGGAAATATCTGATCGTTCTTCAGAAAACGAAAGAGGAATCTGGGACACAATGTCAACATAAAGCTTTTACTCATGTTACCAATGCGGAACAAGGGAAACTTGTTTGCATGTAATGAGCAAACGTCTGGGCAGTTGTTAATTTTTCCATGGCTTAAGTTAGTTATCATACCTAGGAGCCTATTGGAATTTTCAAAATGCTAATCAGGAATTTGGAGTCCCAGTCCCCACACATTTCAGAACTAATTCCTGAAGAGGTACCACAAATCTCTCCTTGCAGATTTCCAGGGACCTGCTGCTCCTCTTCTTAGTTATAACAGAGAATCTGGCCATCTGCTCCACTTTTTATGAAGGAGGTTGTAAGGCCAAATTTCACAACCCAAGGAATCATCTCGCCATTTTTCGTGTAATTTCTGACTTCAGGATTACCACCTAATCCAGAAACTATTGCTGGAAATTTAGATTGATATTCCTAAATTGGGATTAGGTTTTCCCTAACATTTAGAAAGCATTATTAAAGGGGATCCAACAATCTTGGATTCCAGGTCCCTTCTGACATTTTGGGCTTATGAGTGTTGGTATATAAGAGTTTGTACTTCCACGTCCCCAGTTAAGTTACGGGAGACTTTCTGGAAACAAAATGAATCTGGGTTACGGGGTTCCCCAATCCAAGAATTCTACATGGACATATTATAAGGGCTAATCTGGATTCTGGGATTCTATTTCCACACATTCTTTAGGGCTAAAAGCCTCTTGGATATGACAATTTTGTCATTATAGTTTCTCAGCCAACTTCTGGTCTGCTTATAGTTGTAACCTAAAATGTGGACCTACAAGTGCATTGGATTCCTCGGGACAAAAAAGACAGATTCCAGGACCCAAAGAATCTTATCATGATATTTGTATGTATCTATCGCCATAGAATGTATCTTGTAATCCTAAAACTTCTGTTTGTCCTTTTATTCCGATACAGGCCCGGTGTTTTCAGGTTGCCAAATATTTATCACATACTTTTAAGCATAATAAGATTAATGGATACCACGACCCTAGGTAATTTCTGGGCATCTGCCTGTTTGTATACAGAGTTTTTGCATCCACATCACGAGGGAAAATCAGGGCATCTTGCTGAGTATGAAAAGGAAATCTGGTTCCAGTAGTTTTCATTCTCTAGATCTACAGGGCCTCTTGATAAGGATTAACCAGCTCTGGGCTTCAGGGCCTTACATTTTTTAGAGCTTCTAGCTCCGTAGATACCCTTAATCTTTCGTTACAAATCCCGAGAAACATACTATTCTCTTGATAGTTGCAATCGAGGATCTGGCCCAAATATTCTTTAGTGGCATATGAACATCTAGGACCATAATCATGTACTCCAGGAATCAAATGGCATACTGGTACAAAATCCTTTGATTCGGGTTATCTCAAACTACAGAAATATTTGTGGTCATCCTGGTGGAATTGGCTCATTGGATTTAGAAGATTCCACATTTTAGGGAAGTCTTGTTAAGGTTAACCTGGAATCTTAGATTTCAGGTCCACAAAAACCTAATGGGTATTTTCTATTGATATCCAAACAACTGTAATTCTATGCTCATCACGAAATATCTCGGGTATTACTGAGAATTAGCAGGAATGTGTGTAATGGGAGTCCTCATATACGGGAAAATACATGGCCTCTTAATAAGGAAGAATAAGGAATCTTGGTAACTCGAGTCCTCAAATTCCAAAAACCTACATGGTGTCTTACTAAGGGAGAAGAAAGTATCAGGGGTTTGAAGCACGAATCTGAGGAACGGGAATCCTCATATACAAGAAACTTCACAACCTCTTGCTAAGGACGAACAACGAATCTGGTTTACACATGTACTCGATCCTAAAAACCTACAGGGCGTCTTTCTAAGGGCTAAATAAGAATCAGGGTTTCAAAACAGGATCTCGGTATTGGGCGTCTTCATATACAGGAAACTACACAGTCTCTTCCTAAAAAAGGATAAAAAATCTGGATTAAATGAATCCTAAATGCCAAAAATCTACTGGGCGTCTTGATAAGGGCTCAACAAGATTCAGGATTTTGAAGCATGAATCTGGGGAATGGGAGTCCTCATGTACTGGAAACTACATGGGCTCATGCTAAGGAAATATAAACAATCTAGGTTCCATGAGTCCTCAATTCCAAAAATGTCCAGGGCGTCTTTGTAAGGCCTAAAAGTCTCGAACTTTGACGTCTCCATATTTTTCAGAGCTGTTTCCTATGGGCATATTAGGATTTAGTCTTTCCAAATGTCCTCAAACTTCTGGTCCTCTCAATAGCTTAAACGAAAATATTGCACTACAAGTCCATTTAGGTTCTGGATCCTCTAACGACAAATTCCAGGACACAAGTAATCATTTCGGGTTTTTTGAATGTAAGCCCTTAAGTAAGGGTTACCAAGTACTCCAGAAGCTTCTGGTAGTTCATCTATTTGGAATGAAGACCTTGGGTTTAGATGCTGCATCAAGATTAGATGGTATTTTTGGGCGGGCACCACGTTCTTGGTTTACAAGTCCCTAGGAGCATTCTGGAGTATTTCTATTGGAAGTTATGTGTCTGGACTTCTAGGAAATGGGGAAACATCTGGTCGTTCTTCTCAGAACGCAACAGGAATCTCGGACACTATGTCACCAGAAAGCTTTGACTCATGTTACCAATGTGAAACAACGGAAATCACTTTGCAAGTGACCATCAAACTTCTGGGAAGTTGTTAATTTTTCCCTGGGTTAAGGTAGTTCTCAGACCTAGAAAACTACAGGAATTTTCTAAATGCTAATCAGGAATTTTGAATCCCACTCCCCATACATTTAAGAACTAACTCCTGTATAAGTACCACAAATCTATCATTACTGATTGCAGGAACATGCTGATCCTCTTCTAATTTGTAACTTAGAATCTGGCCATCTGCTCGGCTTTTTGGCAGGAGACTGTAAGGAGAGATTCCACAACCCAAGGTATCATCTCGCCATTTTTCGTGTAATTTCTGAATTCAGGTTTACCTCCTAATCCAGAAAATACTGCTAGAAATGTAGATTGATATTCCTAACTTGGGATTGGTGTCCCCACATATTTACAACGTATTCTTAAAGGGGATCCAGCAATCTTGTATTCCAGGGCCATTCTGGCCTTTTGGGCTTATGAGTATTGGTATATAAGAGTTTGTATTTCCACGTTCCCAGGTAACTTACGGGAGTCTTTCTGGGAACAAAATGTATGTGGGTTACAGGTGTCATCAATCCATGAATTCTGCATGGACACATTATAAGGGCTATTCTGGAATCTGGGATTCTATTTCCACACATTCTTTAGGGCTACAGTCCTCTTGGATAGGACATATCTGTCATTATAGATTCTCAGACACATTCTGTTCTTTAGATAGTTGTAACTGAGTATGTGAACCTAAAAGTCCGTTGGGTTCCTCGGAAAAAAAGGGCAGATTCCAGGAGCCAAGGAATCTTATCGCCATATTTGTATAAATCTATCGCCTTAAGACGTATCTTGTAATCCTAAAATTTTTTTTTGTTCTTCTATTATGATACGGGTCCGGTGTTTTGAGGTTGCCAAATATTTATTTTGTACTTTTCAGTGCAACCAGGATTCATGGATCCCATGACCCTAGGTAATTTCTGGGCATCTGCCTATTTCTATACAGAGTTTTTGGATCCACATCACGAGGGAAAATCAGGGCATCTCTTTGAGAATGAAAAGCAAATCTGGTTCTAGGATTTCTCATTCGCCAGATCTACATGGCCTCTTGATAAGGTTTAACCAGCAATCTGGGCTTCAGGGTCCCTACATTTTTCAGAGCTACTAGCTCCAAAGATACCCTTAATCTGTCGTTACAAATTCCCAGAAACATTCTATCTCTTGATAGTTGTAATCTATGATCTGGCCCAAATATCCTTTTGTGACTTATGAATATCTAGGACCATATTCAGGGACCCCAGGAATCCAATGGCATAGTGGTAAAAAATCCTTCGATTCAGGTTGCCTCAAACTTCAGAAATTTCTTGTGGTCGGCCTGGCGAAATTGGGACATTGGATTGAGAAGATTCCACATTGTAGGTAGGTCTTGTTAAGGGGAACCAGGAATCTTCGATTCCATGTCCCCCAAACCGTTATTGTAGTCTTTCTAATGATATCCAAACAACTAGAATTCTATGTTCATCATGAAATATCCCGGGTATTACTGAAAATTCAGCAGGAATTTGTATAATGGTAGTCCTCATAAACAGGAAACTACATGGCATCTTATTACGGAAAATTAAGGAATCTGGGTAACACGAGGCCTCAAATCCCAAAAACCTACAGGGAGTCTAATTCCGGGATAAAATAGTGTCAGGGATTTGAAGCACGAATCTGGGGAACAGGAGTTCTCATATACAGAAAACTTCACAACCTCTTGCTAAGGACGAACAAGGAATCTGGGATACACATGTCCTCAATCCTAAAAACCTACAGGGCGTCTTTCTAAGGGGTGAATAAGAATCAGGGTTTCAAAACAGAATCTCGGTATTGGGAGTCTTAATATTCAGGAACCTAGGCAACCTCTTCTTAAGAAAGGATAAAGAATCTGGTTTAAACGTGTCATAAAGGCCAAAAATCTACTGGGAGTCTTTCTAAGGGCTCAACAAGAATCAGGGTTTCGAAGTAAGATTCTGGGGAATGGGAGTCCTCATATACAGGAAACTACAGGGGCTCTTGCTAAGGAAGAATAACGAATCTGGGATACACAAGTCCTCAATTCCAAAAATGTTCAGCACATCTTGGTAAGGCCTATGAGATTCGGACTTTGACGTCCACATATTTTTCAGAACTGCTTCCTATGTGCATATTGGGATTCAGTCATTCCAAAAGTCCCACAACATTCTGGACCTCTCGATAGTTTAAAGGAAAATATGGCACTAAAAGTCCATTTAGATTCTGGATCCTCTAACGACAAATTGCAGGACACAAGTAATCATTTCGGGTTTTTTGAGTGTAAGCCCTGAATTCAGGGTTACCTCATACCCCAGAAACTACTGGTAGTTCAGCTCTTCGGATTTAGGACCTTGGGTTCACATGTTGCACCAACTTTAGAAGGTATTTTTGGGAGGGCACCAGGGTCTTGGTTTAAAAGTCCATAAGAGCATTCTGAAGTGTTTCTATTGGGAGCAACGTGTCTGGATTTCTAGGGAACGGGGAAACATCTGGTCGTTCTTCTGAGAACGAAACAGGAATCTCGGACACTATGTCAACATAAAGCTTTTACTCATGTTACCAATGCGGAACAAGGGAAATTTGTTTGCATGTAACGAGAAAACTTCAGGACAGTTGTTAATTTTTCCCTGGCTGAAGGTAGTAGCATAAGGTAGTACCACAACGTTGTGGTCCTCTTGATATTTTAAACGAAATATGGCAGGAAATGTCCATTTAGATTCTGTATCCTCTAACAACAAATTCCAGGACACAAGTATCATTTCGGGTTTTTTTAATGTAAGCCCTGATTCCTGGGTGACCTTGTATTCTAGAAACTTCTGGTAGTTCAGCTATTCGGAATTAGGACCTTGAGTTTAGATGTTGCACGAATTTTTGAAGGTAATTTTGGAAGGCACCAGGGTCTTGGTTTAAAAGTCAATTGGAGCATTCTGGAGTCTTTCTATTGGGAGTCACGTGTCTGGACATCTAGTGAACGGGAAACATCTGGTCTTTCTTCTGAGAATGAAACCAGTATGTCGGACACTATGTCACCAGAAAGCTTTGACTCGTTACCAATATGGAACAAGGGAAATCAAT
Organism: Carlito syrichta; assembly: GCF_000164805.1. Taxonomy (NCBI): domain Eukaryota; kingdom Metazoa; phylum Chordata; class Mammalia; order Primates; family Tarsiidae; genus Carlito; species Carlito syrichta. The sequence goes on from NW_007186235.1 coordinate 82,767, forward strand.
TTGCATGTGTCCAGCAAACTTCTGGGCAGTTGTCAATTTTTCCCTGGTTTAAGGTAGTTCTCATACCTAGGAACCTGCAGGAATCTTCTAAATTCTAATCAGAAATTTGAGTCCCAGTCCCTACACATTTCAGAATTAATTCCAGTATGGGTACCACAAATCTGTCATTACGGATTCTCAGGAACCTGCTGCTACTCTTCGTAGTTATAACAGAGAATCTGGCCATCTGCTCAGCTTTTTGTGCTGGAGGCTGTAAGGCCAGATTCCTCAACGCAAGGAATCATGTCGCCATTTTTTCTGTAATTCCTGACTTGTGGTTTACCTCCTCATATAGAAACTACTGCTGGAAATTTAGATTGATATTTCTAATTTTGGATTAGGTGTTCCCAAATTTTTAGGACGTATTCTTAAAGGGGATCCAGCAATCTTGGATTCCAGGGCCCTTCTGAACTTTTGGGCTTATAAGTGATGCTACATAAGAGTTTTTACTTCCACGTACCCTGGTATCTTCTGAGAGTCTTTCTGGGAACAAAATAAATCTGGGTTATGGGCTCACCAATCCAAGGATTCTACATATACACATTATAATGGCTATTCTGGAATCTGGTATTCTATTTACACACATTCTTTTGGGCTACAGACCTCAGGGATATGAAAATTTTGGCAATAAAATTTCTCAGCCACCTTCTTGTGTTTTGATAGTTGTAACAGAGAATGTGGACCTACAACTTCTTTGGGTTCCTCAGAACAACAAAGGGCAGATTCCAGGACACAAAGAATCTTTTCACCATATTTGTATGTATCTATCGCATTAAGATGTATCTTGTAATCCTAAAACTGTTTGTCCTTGTGTGGCAAAGGGGCCCAGTGTTTTGAGTTGCCAAATATTTATTACGTACTTTCAAGGGTAACCCAGATTGGTGGATTACACGACCCTAGGTAATTTCTGGGCATCTGCCTATTTGTATACAGGGTTTTTGCATCCACATCACGAGGGAAAATCAGGGCATCTTGTTGAGAATGAAAAGGAAATCTGGTTCTAGCAGTTCCCATACACCAGATCTACAGGGCCTCTTGAAAATGTTTAATCAGCTATTAGGGCTTCAGGTTCCTACATCTCTCAGATCAACTAGCTCCGTAGATACCCTTAATCTGTCATTGCAAATCCCCAGGAACATTCTATTCTCTTGATAGTTGTAATCGAGGGTCTGGCCCAAATATACTTTTGTGTCTTATGAACATCTAGGACCATTATCAGGTACCCCAAAAATCAAATGGCATATTGGTACAAAATCCCTCGATTCAGGTTACCTCAAATTACAGAAATTTCTCGTGGTCGGCCTGGTGGAATTGGGACATTGGATTTAGAAAATTCCACATTTTAAGGAGGTCTTTTTAAGGGTACCGGGAATCTTAGATTCCAGGTCCCCAAAAACCTTATGGGAGTCTTTCTATTGATATCCAAACAACTAGAATTGTATGCTCATCACGAAATATCTCGGGAATTACTGAGAATTCTGCAGTAATTTGAGTAATGGGAGTCCTTATATATGGGAAACTACATGACCTCTTACTACGGAAGAATAAAGTATCTGGGTAACACGAGTCTTTAATCCCCAAAAAACTACAGGGTGTCTTACTAAGGGAGAAAATGTATCAGGGATTTGAAGAACGAATCTGGGTAATGGGATTCTTCATATACAGAAAACTTCACAACATCTTGGTAAGGACGAACAAGGAATCTGGGATACACAGGTGTTCGATCCTAAAAATCTACAGGGTGTCACTCAAAGGGCTAAATAAGAATCAGTGTTTCAAAACAGGATCTCCTTGTTGGGAGTATTCATATACAGGAAACTACACAGCCTCTTTCTAAGAAAGGATAAAGAATCTGGTTGAAGTGAGTCCTAAATGCCAAAAATCTACTGGGCCTCTTGCTAAGGGCTTAACAAGAATCAGGATTTTGAAGCAAGAATCTGGGGAATGGGAGTCTTCATTTATACAGGAAACTACACAGGCTCTTGCTGAGTAAGTATAACAAATCAGGGTTATACGAGTCTTCAATTCATAAAATGTTCAGGGTGTTGTGGTTAGGCCTACAAGACTCGGACTTCAACGCCCACATATTTTTCAGACCTGTTTCCTATGTGCATATTAGGATTCAGTCATTCCAAAAGTCCCACAACATTCTGGTCCTCTCGATATTTTCAACGAAAATATGGTAGGAAAATTCCATTTAGATTCTGTATCCTCTAACGGTAAATTCCAGGACACAAGTAGTCATTTCGGATTTTCTAAATGTAAGTCCTGAGTCCAGGGTGACCTTGTACTCCAGAAACTTCTGTTAGTTCAGCTATTCAGAATTAGGGTCTTGGGTTTGGGTTTTGCACCAAGTTTTTGGGAGGGCACCAGGGTCTTGGTTTACAAGACCATAGGAGCATTCTGGAGTCTTTCTACAGGGAGCAATGTGTCTGGACTTCTAGGAAACGGGGAAAAATCTGGTTGTTCCTCTGAGAACCAAACAGGAATCTCGGACACTATGTCAACGGAAAGCTTTGACTCATTTTACCAATGTGGAACAAGGGAAATCAGTTTGCATGTGACCAACAAACTTCTGGGCAGTTGTTAATTTTTCCCTGGTTTAAGGTAATTTTCATACCTAGGAGCCATCAGGAATTTTCTAAATGCTAATCAGGAATCTGGAGTCCCAGTCCCCACACATTTCAGAACTAATTCCTGTATAGGTACCACAAATCTGTCATTACCAATTCCCAGGAACCTGCTGCTCCTCTTCTTATTTGTAGCAGAGAATCTGGCCATCTGCTGGGCGTTTATTTTCAGGAGGCTCTAAGGCCAGATTCCACAACCCAAGGAATCATCTCGCGATTTTTCGTGTAATTTCTAACTTCAGTTTACCTCCTAATCCAGAAACTGCTGCTGGAATTTTAGATTGATATTCCTAACTTGGGATTAGGTGTTCCCAAATATTTAGGATGTATTCTTAAATAGGATCCAGCAATCTTGGATTCCAGGGCCCTTCTGAACTTTTGGGACTATGAGTATTGGTATATAAGAGTTTTTACTGCCACATCCCCAGGTAATTTCCGGTAGTCTTTCTGAGAACAAAATGAATCTGACTTACGGGATTCGCCAATCCAAGAATGCTACATGGATACATTATTAGGGGTATTCTGGAATCTAGGATTCGATTTCCACACATTCTTTAGGTCTACAGGCCTCTTGGATATGAGAATTTTGTCATTATAGATTCTCAGCAACCTTCTGGTCTTTTGATAGTTGTAACCGAGAATGTGGACATCCAAGTCCGTTGCATTCCTCGGGACCCAAAGAATCTTATCCCCATATTTGTATGTATCTATCGCCTTAAGATGTATCTTGTAATCCTAAAATTTCTCTTTGTCCTTCTATTCCTATACGGGCCCGGTGTTTTGACGTTTCCAAATATTTATTACGTACTTTTAAGGGTAACCAGGGTTCTTAGATTCCTTGACCCTAGGTAATTTCTGGGCATCTGCCTATTTGTATACAGGGTTTTTGGATCCACATCACAAGAAAAATCAGGGCATCTTGTTGAGAACGAAAAGGAATTCTGGTTCTAGCAGTTCCCATTCAACAGATCTACAGGGCTTCTTGAAAAGGTTTACTCAGCCATCTGGGCTTCAGGGTCCCTACATTTATCAGAGCTACTAGTTCTGTAGATACCCCTAATCTGTCGTTACAGATGCCCAGGAACATTCTATGATCTTGATAGTTTTAATCACGGATCTGGCCCAAATATTCTTTTGTGTCCTATGAACATCTTGGACCATAATCAGGTACCCCAGGAATCAAAAGGCATATTCGTTCAAAATCCCTCTATTCAGGTTCCCTCAACCTACGCAAATTTCTTGTGGTTAGCCTGGTGGAATTGGGACATTGGATTTAGAAGAATTCACATTTTAGGGAGGTCTTGTTAAGGGGAACTGGCAATCTTAGATTCCATGTCCCCAAACACCTTATGGGAGTCTTTCTATTGATATTCAAACAACTAGAATTTTATGCTCGTCACGAAATATCTCGGGAATTACTGAGAATTCAGCAGGAATTTGAGTAACGGGGACCTCATATAAGGGAAACGACATGACCTCTTAATACGGAAGAATAAAGAATCTGGGTAGCCGGGCTTGGTGGCTCAGCCTGTAATCCCGCGCCTTTGGGAGGCTGAGGTGAGTGGATTGCCTGAGCCCGCGGGCTCGAGACCCGCCTGGGCAGTGAGACTTCATCTCTACAATAAATCAAAAAATTAGCTGGGCGTGGTAGCGCGCGCCTGTAATTCCGGCTATTGTAAAGCTGAGGTGGAAGGATCGCCAGAGCCCAGCAGGTCGAGGTTGTGGTGACCGGGAGCAGCCACTGCACTCCAGTCTGGGTGACAGAGTGAGACTCCAACTCAAAAAAAAAAAAAAAAAGAATCTGGGTAACACCAGTCCTTAAATCCCAAAAAACTACAGGGTGTCTTACTAAGGGAGAAAAATGTATCAGGGATTTGAAGCATGAATTTGGGGAACAGGATTCTTCATATACAGAAAACTTCACAACCTCTTGTTAAGGTCAAACAAGGAATCTGGGATAAACATGTGCTCGATACTAAAAACCTACAGGACGTCACTCTAAGGGCTAAAAAAGAATCAGGGTTTCGAAAGAGGATCTCGGTATTGGGAGTCTTCATATACAGGAAACTACAAAGCCTTTTTCTAAGAAAGGATAAAGAATCTGGTTGAAGTGAGTCCTAAATGCCAAAAATCTACTGGGCGTCTTGCTAAGGGCCCAACAAGAATAAGGATTCCGACACAATAATCTGGAAATGGGAGTCTTCATATACAGGACACTACACAGGTTCTTGCTGAGGATGTTTAACGAATCTGGGGTAAACGAGACCTCAATTCGTAAAATGTCCAGGGCATCTTTGTAAGGCCTAAAAGACTTGTATTCAACGTCCGCATATTTTTCAGAGCTGTTTCCTATGTGCATATTAGGATTCAGTCATCCCAAAAGTCCTGCAACATTCTGGTTCTCTCGATATTTTAAACGAAAATATGGCAGGAAATGTCCATTTAGATTCTGTATCCTCTAACGACAAATTCCAGGACACAAGTAGTCATTTCGGGTTTTATGAATGTAAGCCCTGATTCCAGGGTGATCTTGTACTCTAGAAACTTCTGGTAGTTCAGATAGTCGGAATTAGGACCTTGGGTTTAGATGTTGCACCAAGTTTTGAAGGTAATTTTGGAGGGCACCAGGGTCTTGGTTTAAAAGTTCATTGGAGCATTCTGGAGTCTTTCTATTGGGAGCCACGTGTCTGGATATCTAGTGAATGGGAAACAGTTAGTCTTTCTTCTGAGAATGAAACCGGAATGTCGGACACTATGTCACCAGAAAGGTTTCACTCATGTTACCAATGTGGAACAAGGGAAATCAATTTGCATGTGTCCAGCAAACTTCTGGGCAGTTGTTAATTTTTCCTGGTTTAAGGTAGTTCTCATACCTAGGAGCCTGGAGGAATTTTCTAAATGCTAATCAGAAATTTGAGTCCCAGTCCCTACACATTTCAGATTTAATTCCAGTATAGGTACCACAAATCTGTCATTACCGAATCCCAGGAACCTGCTGCTCCTCTTCGTAGTTGTAACAGAGAATCTGGCCATCTGCTCAGCTTTTTGTGCTGGAGGCTGTAAGGCCAGATTCCTCAACGCAAGGAATCATGTCGCCATTTTTCGTGTAATTTCTGACTTCAGGTTTCCCTCCTCATATAGAAACTGCTGCTGGAAATTTAGATTGATATTCCTAACTTTGGATTAGGTGTTCCCAAATTTTTAGGACGTATTCTTAAAGGTTATCCAGCAATGTTGGATTCCAGGGCCCTTCTGAACTTTTGGGCTTATGAGTGGTGGTACATAAGAGTTTTTACTTCCACGTTCCCTGGTATCTTCCGAGAATCTTTCTGGGAACAAAATGAATCTGGGTTACGGGGCTCACCAATCCAAGAATTCTACATATTCACATTATAATGGCTATTCTGGCATCTGGTATTCTATTTCCACACATTCTTTAGGGCTGCAGACCTCAGGGATATGACAAATTTGGCATTATAATTTCTTAGCCACCTTCTGGTCTTTTGATAGTTGTAACTGAGAATGTGGACTGACAAGTCCTTTGGGTTCCTCAGAACCACAAAGGGCAGATTCCAGGACACAAAGAATCTTTTCGCCACATTTGTATGTATCTATCACATTAAGATGTATCTTGTAATCCTAAAACTTCTGTTTGTCCTTGTATGGCAAAGGACCCGGTGTTTTGAGTTGCCAAATATTTATTACGTACTTTTAAGGGTAACCCGGATTGGTGGATTACACGACCCTAGGTAATTTCTGGTCATCTGCCTATTTGTATACAAGGTTTTTGCATCCACATCACGAGGGAAGATCAGGGCATCTTGTTGAGAACGAAAAGGAAATCTGGTTCTAGCAGTTCCCATACACCAGATCTACATGGCCTCTTGAAAATGTTTAATCAGCAATTCGGGATTCAGGTCCCTACATCTCTCAGATCAACTATCTCCGTAGATACCCTTAATCTGTCATTACAAATCCCCAGGAACATTCTATTCTCTTGATAATTGTAACCGAGGGTCTGGCCAAATATACTTTTGTGTCTTATGAACATCTAGGACCATTATTACGTACCCCAAAAATCAAATGGCATACTGGTACAAAATCCGTCGATTCAGGTTACCTCAAACTACAGAAATTTCTCGTGGTCGGCCTGGTGAATTGGGACATTGGATTTAGTAGATTTCACATTTTAGGGAGGTCTTGTTAAGGGGAACCGGAAATCTTAGATTCCAGGTCCCCAAAAACCTTATGGGAGTCTTTCTATTGATATCCAAACAACAGAATTTTATGCTCATCACGAAATATCTCGGGAATTACTGAGAATTTGGCAGGAATTTGAGTAATGGAAGTCCTCATATATGGGAAACTACATGACCTCTTACTATGGAAGAATAAAGAATCTGGGTAACATGAGTCCTTAAATCCCAAAAACTACAGGGTGTCTTACTAAGGGTGAAAGATGTATCAGGAACTTGAAGCACGAATGTGGGGAACAGGATTCTTCATATACAGAAAACTTCACAACCTCTTGGTAAGGATGAACAAGGAATCTGGGATACACATGTGCTCGATCCTAAAAACCTACAGGGCGTCACTCTAAGGGCTAAATAAGAATCAGGGTTTCAAAACAGGATCTTGGGATTGGGAGTCTTCATATACAGGAAACTACACAGCCTCTTTCTAAGAAAGGATAAAGAATCGGGTTGAAGCAAGTCCTAAATGCCAAAAATCTACTGGGCATCTTGCTTAGGGCTCAACAAGAATCAGGATTTCGATGCAAGAAGCGGGGAATGGGAGTCCTCAAATACAGGAAACTACACAGGCTCTTGCTGAGGAAGTATAACGAATCTGGGTTACACGAGTCATCAATTCAGAAAATGTCCAGGACGTCTTGGTAAGGCCTACAAGATTTGGCGTCGACATTCGCATATTTTTCAGAGCTGTTTCCTATATGCATATTAGGATTCAGTCATTCCAAAAGTCCCGCAACATTCTGGTCCTCTCAATATTTTAAACGAAAATATGGCAGGAAAAGTCCATTTAGATCCTATATCCTCTAACGACAAATTCCAGGACACAAGAAGACATTTCGGGTTTTTTGAATGTAAGCCCTGAGTCCAGGGTGACCTTGTACTCCAGAAACTTCAGGTAGTTCAGCTATTCGGAATTAGAACTTTGGGTTTAGATGTTGCACCAAGTTTAGAAGGTATTTTTGCGAGGGCACCAGGTTCTTGGTTTACAAGGCCATAGGAGCATTCTGGAGTCTTTCTACTGGGAGCCATATGTCTGGACTTCTAGGGAATGAGGAAACATCTGGTCATTCCTCTGAGAACCAAACAGGAATCTCGAACACTATGTCACCAGAAATTTTTGACTCATGTTACTAATGTGGAACAGGGGAAATAAGTTTGCATGTGGCCAGCAAATTTCTGGGCAGTTGTTAATTTTTTCCTGGTTTAAGGTAGTTTTCATACCTAGGAGCCATCAGGAATTTTCTAAATGTTAATCAGGAATTTGGAGTCCCAGTTCCCACACATTTCAGAACTAATTCCTGTATAGGTACCACAAATCTGTCATTACCGATTCCCAGGAACCTGCTGTTCCTCTTCTAATTTGTAGCCAAGAATCTGGCCATCTGCTTGGCGTTTTTTTGCAGGAGGTTCTAAGGTGAGAATCCACAAGTCAAGGAATCATCTCGCCATTTTTCGTGTAATTTCTAACTTCAGGTTTACCTCTTAATCCAGAAAAGATTGCTGGAATTTTAGATTGATATTCTTAACTTGGGATTTATTGTGCCCAAATATTTATGATGTATTCTTAAATGTGATCCAGCAATCTTGGATTCCAGGGCCCTTCTGAACTTTTGGGTTTATGAGTATTGGTATATAAGAGTTTTTACTGCCACGTCCCCAGGTAACTTCCGGGCATCTTACTCAGAATGAAATGAATCTGGCTTACGGGGTTCGCCAATCCACGAATTCTACAAGGACACATCATAAGGTGTTATCTGGAATCTAGGATTCGATTTCCACATTCTTTAGGGCTATAGGCCTCTTGGATATGAGAATTTGCCATTATAGATTCTCAGCAATCTTCTGGTCTTTTGATAGCTGTAACCGAGCATATGGTCATCCAAGTCCGTTGGGTTCCTCCGCACCCAAAGGATCTTATGCCATATTTGTATGTACCTATCGCCTTAAGATGTATCTTATAATCGTAAAACTTCTGTTTGTCCTTCTATTCCTATCGGGCCCAGTATTTTGACCTTTCCAAATATTTATTGCATACTTTTAATGGTAACCAGGGTTCTTGGATGCCACGACCCTAGGTAATTTCTGGGCATCTGCCTATTTGTATACAGGGTTTTGGATCCACATCACGAGGGAAAATCAGGGCATCTTGTTGAGAACGAAAAGGAAATCTGATCTAGCAGTTCCCATTCACCAGATCTACAGGGCTTCTTGAAAAGGTTTAATCAGCCATCTGGGATTCAGGGTCCCTACATTTTTCAGAGCTACTAGCTCCGTAGATATGCTTAATCTGTGATTACAGATCCCCAGGAACATTCTATTCTCTTGATAGTCATAATGGCGGATCTGGCCCAAATATACTTTTGTGTCTTATGAACATCTAGGACAATAATCAGGTACCCCAGCAATCAAATGGCATATTGGTACAAAATCTCTCGACTCAGTTTACCTCAAACAATGCAAATTTCTTGTGGACGGACTGTTGGATTTGGGACAGTGGATTTAGAAGATTCCACATTTTGGGGAGGTCTTGTTAATGGGAACCAGGAATCTTATAATCCAGGTCCCAAAAACCTTATGTGAGTTTTTCTATTGATATCCAAACAACTGGAATTTTATGCTCATCATGAAATGTCTCGGGAATTACTGAGAATTCATCAGGAATTTGAGTAATGGGAGTCCTCATATATGGGAAACTACATGGCCTCTTACTACGGAAGAATAAGGAATCTTGATCACACTAGTCCTCAAATCCCAAAAGCCTACAGGCTTTCTTACAAGGGAGAAAAATATATCAGGGATTTGAAGCACGAATCTGGGGAACGGGATTCTTCATATACAGAAAACTTCACAACCCCTTACTAAGGACGAACAAGGAATCTGAGATACACATGTGCTCAATCCTAAAAACCTACAGGGTGTCTTTCTAAGGGCTAAATAAGAATCAGAGTTTTGAAACAGGATATCGGTATTAGGAGTCTTCATATAGAAGAAAGTACACAGCCTCTTCCAAAGAAATGATAAAGAATCTGGTTTAAACGAGTTCTAATTGATGAAAATCTACTGGGCATCTTGCAAAGTGCTCAAAATGAATCAGGATTCCGAAGCAAGGATCTGGGTAAAGGGAGTGCTCATATACAGGAAACTACTTGGGCTCTGGCTAAGGAAAAAAAACGAATCTGGGTTACACGAGTCCTCAATGCGACAAATGTCCAGGGCAGTTTGTAAAGCCTACAAGACTCGGACTTCGACGTTCGCAAATTTTTCAGATCTGATTCCTATGTACATATTAGGATTCAGTCATTCCAAAAGTCCCACAACATTCTGGACCTCTCAATAGTTTAAATGAAAATATGACACTAAATGTCCATTTAGATTCCGGATCCTCTAATGACAATTTCCAGGACACAAGTAATCATTTCTGGTTTTTTGAATGTAAGCCCTGAGTTCAGGGTGATCTCATAATCCAGAAACATCTGGTACTTCAGCTAATTGGAATTAGGATCTTGGGTTTAGATATTGCACCAAGTTTAGAAGGTATTTTTTGGAGGGCATCAGGGACTTGGTTTACTAGTCCATAGGAGCATTCTGTAGTATTTCTTTCTTTCTTTTTTTTTTTTTCATTAATCAGTATTTTTTATTATGGTTTTGTGGGGTACAGTTAAGGGTTAGGTGTACAATGACGTTTCATTCAGGCACCCTGTAGATAAAAGGTGTTTTCCCATCCCCCGACAGATATTTGCTACTGTTAATCCCATCCCCCTTCCCCCATAGTTTCCCAGTATCGTCAGTCATTTTCTTATAGTATTGCATTGGATGTTCAAGGTCCATTATATGAGTGAGAACATGTGATATTCGGATTTTTGTTTTTGTGAGAGGTCACTCAGTATTATAGACTCTAGTTCCATCCAGGTTGCAGCGAAATTCATGATTTTGTTCTTTTTTATGGTTGCGTAGTATTCCATCGTGCATATGTACCACATTTTTTTAATCCAGTCCTCTTTTGATGGGCAGCATGGTTGTTTCCAGGTTCTTGCTATTGTGAACAATGCTGCGATAAACATACGTGTGCAGGTATCTCTTTTATAGAGTGATTTGTGTTCTTCAGGGTATATTCCCAGTAGGGGGATTGCAGGGTCATATGGAAGGTCAATTTTTAGAGCTTTTAGGAATCGCCAGACTGCTTTCCACAGAGGTTGCACTAGTTTACACTCCCACCAACAGTGTAGAAGTGCTCCCTTTTCACCACACCCTCTCCAGCAGCTGTTATTTTTTGAGTTGTTGATAATTGCCATTCTGACTGGAGTTAGGTGGTATCTCAGTGTGGTTTTGATTTGCATCTCCCTGATGATTAGTGAGGTTGAGCATTTCTTCATGTGTTTGTTG
>NW_007186236.1:0-818 GCF_000164805.1 Carlito syrichta
TTCCCAGTTATGAGTATGCTGTAGGAGGATAAAGAAGACTGTTTTCTGATGCTTTAGCATCAGCTTAAGAGCTACTTGGCTTTAGCCAAAAGACTTTTCAGTCTTAGATGGAAAACTGAATTCAGACTACTAGAACCTAGCTGGGAGAGAAGGAGGCCAATCCAGGAGTAAAGGCCTCAGGAAGAGGATAGAGCCAGGTCATGTATATGGCCAGTTCTCCAGGTGATAACTAGTCGTGGGTCTTATCATTTTCAGGCACAACTTGGAATGATTTGTCAGTTAACCTGTGAGCCCGACACGGTGGCGTGCATCTCAAATACCTTCCAGCTACAAGGAAGGGTGAGTCGGGGGCATAGCCTGAGTCCACCAGTTGGAGTCTGCGATGCCCATGAGCACCTCACTGCACTCTAGCCTGGGCGACAAGAGTGAGAATTCACACAAAAAAAGAAACAAGATGCCTACAACTCCTCGTACCCTGTTTCTATGGTAAATACCACAAGGCCTGATCTTGACTGCAAATGGTATGCTCTAGAACTGCTCAAACTCTGAGGAAACTGAAACCCTTTCCCCCTCCTGTCTGTGCTGAGACCTCTTGGAAGCTGCTGACTCAGTCTCGATCCCTCAGTCCTCAGAAATTCCCCAAATGTCTGCATCTTGCTCTGGGTTCTGCCAGTTCTGTTCAACCCTTGCTTCCTCAAAGGCTAGGGCAGGCAAAGGTCTGTCCGACTCATCTATGAAACTATTTCCTCACGATGGCGCTGTGGCTCAAGAGGACGCTAACAGGCCTGTCTGACACCCGCCCATCAACTTGGAAAAAA
>NW_007186237.1:0-789 GCF_000164805.1 Carlito syrichta
TTGATCAGTGTTTTGTAATTCTCATTGTAACGGTCCTTTCACGTCTCTGGTTAGGGAAGATGCCAAGGTATTTCATTTTTTTTGTGGCTATTGTGAATGGAACTGTGTTTTTTATTTGGGTTTCTGTTTGTTTATTATTGGTGTAGAGAAATGCGATTGTCTTTTGTACATTTATTTTGTATCCTGAGACTTTGCCAAAGGCTTTTATCAATGTAAGGAGACCTTTGACAGATTCTCTTGGGTTTTCAAGGTACACCATCATATCATCTGCATAGAGAGATAACTTGACTTCCTCTTTTCCTATTTGAATACCTCTGATTGCCTCCTCTTCTCTGATTGCTTTAGCCAGGACTTCCAATACTATGTTGAACAGGAGGGGAGAGAGTGGGCATCCTTGTCTAGTTCCAGTTTTCAGGGGAATTGGTTCCAATTTTTGTCCATTTAGGAGTATGCTGGCTGTGGGTTTCTCGTAGATGGCTTTTACTATTTTGAGGTATGTTCCCCGTATGCCTAGATGTTCAAGGGTTTTTATCAAGAAGGGGTGCTGGATTTTATCAAAAGCTTTTTCTGCATCTAGTGATATGATCATGTGGTTTTTGTTTTGACATCTGTTGATGTATTTAATTACATTTATGGTTTTACGAATGTTGAACCAGGCTTGCATGCCAGGAATGAAGCCTACTTGGTCATGGTGGATGATTTTTGAGATGTATTGCAGAATCCGGTTTGCTAGGATCTAGTTGAGAATTTTAGCATCTATGTTCATCAAAGATATTAGCCTGTAGTTTT
>NW_007186238.1:0-374 GCF_000164805.1 Carlito syrichta
GGTCAGTCTAGCTACGGGACCATCGATCTTGTTTGTCCTTTTGAAGAACCAGCTTTTTGTTTCATTGATTTTTTTGTATTATCTTTTTGTCTTCTATGTCCTGGATTTGGGCTTTTATTTTGGTGATCTGGATTATTCTGCTGAAATTAGGGTTTTTGTGGTCTTGCTTTGCCAGCTTCCTTAGGTGGCTTGTTAGGCTGTTAATTTCTGTTCCTTCCATTTTCTTCATGTGTGTTTGTAGGGATATAAATTCCTCTCTTACTACAGCTTTTAAGGCATCCCAGAGATTTTGGTAAGGTGTTTCTTCATTTTCATTTGTTCCAGGTATCTTTTGATCTCTGTTTTGATTTCATCATTGACCCAGGAGTTGTTAG
>NW_007186239.1:0-403 GCF_000164805.1 Carlito syrichta
GTGTGTGTGTGTGTGTGTGTGTGTGTGTCTATACACGCAATGGAATATTATTCAGCCTTTAAAAAGAAGAAAATTCTGTTATTTGAAATAAGCCAGACACAGAAAGACAAATATGGCTGATCTCACTAACATGTGGAATTTTAAAAGTTGAACCCATAAAAGCAAACAGTAGAACAGTGGTTGTCAGGGACTAGGGGGTGGAGCAATGAAGATACATTGGTCAAAGGGCATAAAGTTTTAATTATGCAAAATGAATACATTCTGAAGCTCTAATGTACAGCATGGTAACAACAGTCAATAATACTATATCGTATACTTGAAATTTTCTTTTTTTTCTTTTTTTTTTTTGAGTTGGAGTCTCACTCTGTTGCCCAGACTGGAGTGCAGTGGCCACTCCCAGCGA
>NW_007186240.1:0-1986 GCF_000164805.1 Carlito syrichta
GGATCCTGGAACCAATCTCCCATGGATACTGAGGGACAACTGTACTTATTTACCTTTACTATCATTGTAAGCTTCTTATGGAAACTTTATAGGAATGAAAATAATGTATACATCATGTGAAGAAGATTAGACAGTTGTCAAATGATGGTTTGTTGCATGCTAGAACTATTAGTATTGTTGAATCACTTTGGTTTTTTGAAAAATAAAGTTTATAAATACCTTTAAAGATAATTAGAAGAATTTTTTTGTTTGAGTTATTCCAGTCTGTAGCTTGATGATTTACTGAAGTAGTTTGGCTGGCTGAATTAGTAGAATTATCGCTTCTTGTTTTGTACTGCAACAGCGCTTATAATTTTAAGATAAAAGTATCATAAGCTGGGCGTGGTGGCTCACCCTTGTAATCCCAGCACTTTGGGAGGTGGAGGCAAGAGGATTGTTCAAGAACAGCCTGGGCAACTTGGCGAGACCTCATCTCTACAATAAATCAAAAATTAGCTGAGCATGGTGGCACATGCCTGTAGTTCCAGCTTCTTGGAAGGCTGAGACGGCAGAATCACAGGAGCCCAACAGGTCAAGGCTGTGGTGGCTGTAAGCATGTCACTACACTCCAACCTGGGCAACAGAGTGGGACTCCAATTCAAAAAATATATATATATATATCTTGAAGTAGATGGTAGTTAAAATTCTTGAAAAACAAATATCAAAATATTTTAAAGTTTTAAGTTACATAGTTTACACTTTTTTGAGGGAAAAAAATGACAATATTGGAGCAAGGGTACTAATCGATTGTCAAACGTGTGAGCCCACTCCAATTCACCTTCTACACTGAACTTACACAGATGTTTAATCATTTACTTCCTTGTTCACATTTCTTTGATAACTCCTTGTCACCTACAAAAGTTAACTCCACTGCATGTCATATGATCTACCTATTTATCCATTTATCCTTCTCTGACTTTCCTCCTCAGATTTGTACTACAGAAATACAGAAATAGTTTCTCCAGTAAACATTATTTCTGCTTTCCGTTGTGCCTACCTTGTATTAATCTAAATTGGACACAAAACTCAAAATCTGGCCAAAGGCGAAATTTAGCTGAGTCAGGTTTTTACTCCTTTTTTTTCTCTTGCTCATGATTATGAGGGAAAACAAAAGTACTTAAAACTGACTTGCAGAGAACACAGATTTCAATGTACATGTTATGTAAGACAACCAATTAGATTTACAGACATTTTTAGTACATAACAAGTCTTTGAAGGTTGTGTATTTTACAAAAATCCTTTGTTAGAAATAACATTTGCAAGAACTGTTTTAGGATGCAGAACAATATCTGCTTTTAAAAAGCTCCAGGGAAGGAACATTCAATTCCTATCTTGTTGAGATTTCTCTTTATTGCCAGTTAAAAGGGTTTAGAATTTCAGGGCTAAGTGCTGGAATTCTGTTACCACTAAGAAAAAAAGAATGTAACTGGAAAAATGTGGTACGATGGTATTCTTAGATGAACTATAGAACATGTAATAGTTTGCATTTACACTGCCAATCCATTCTTTGATGTTTGAGCTCAAATCTTCTGGAAGACTTTTTGACTTCCCAAACACTCCATCCCTTGTGTTTTCCCAACTTTTTGTTTATAATTTTTTAATCACAATTGATTTTCCACTAGAAACTAGTGGTTTTCAACTTTGGTGTGACTTGAGCTTGATAGAAGCATGGGTTGCCCAGCTGCACCCTCAGAGTTTCTGACCCAATGTGTTTGGACCCAAGAATTTACATTTAGTGACTAACAGGTTAGCTGCTACTATTGTGAGATTACACGCTGAAACCACTGAACTGAACTACACGCTTCTAAAAAGCAACAATGCATCTTTATATTATTTATACGAGGGTCTTAACTGTCTGGCAAACATTAGGTCCTCAGTGTATTGAATATTTGAGGAAAGAAATGGATGAATGAAGCAATTACTACAAACATTTTACATTTTCCTTAA
>NW_007186241.1:0-330 GCF_000164805.1 Carlito syrichta
TGATAAGCATAGAAAGCAGAATTAACAAAGCAGAAGAAAGAATCTCAGAGCTTGAGGACCAAAATATGGAATTAACCCAAACTGTTAAAAATATAGAAAAGTAGCCAGATCGGTTGCTCAGACTGTAATCCCGCGCCTTTGGGAGGCTGAGGTGAGTGGATTGCCTGAGCCCGCAGGTTCGAGACCCGCCTGGGCAGCGAGACCTCATCTCTACAATAAATCAAAAAATCAATCGGCTGCCTGTAATTCCGGCTACTGGGAAGGCTGAGTCGGAAGGATCGCAGGAGCCCAGCAGGTCGAAGCTGCGGTGGCCGGGAGCGGCCACTGCAC
>NW_007186242.1:0-2047 GCF_000164805.1 Carlito syrichta
AGATCTGAGTATCACATGTTCTCACTCATATAGTGGACCTTGATCATCCAATGCACTACCGTAAGAAAGTGACTGACAGTGGTAGGGGAAACTATGGGGGGAGGGGAAGGGGGTGGGACTAATGGTAGTAAACATCTGTCTGGGGAGAGGGAGACACCTGTTATCAACAAGGGGGCCTAAATGAAGCATATTGTATACCTAACCCTTATATTGCCACCAGAAGCTTTTATATCTTCCCAATTCTAATGATGCCAGTGGTAATATTAATAAGTGCCATTTTTATATTGAATAATAAAATGTATAAATATGCAGAAGATCTACATAAGTCAGTGAACCAATATTTTCCAAATGACCAACCCGTATCTAATGTTACAAACTCATATGTGAGTAAAAGATTCACTCAAAGTGTAAGATCAATAGATTTTAGTGTAATAGAGATGAAAAATTCATTGATGTGGCTTCAGATTCTACATTGTTACCTTTAAAAAACTAGTTCTTGTAGAATATCTGCATTTTCTGAAAAGGCAATTTGACTAATCGTCTCTTTCAGCTACATATCTGTATGAGGCTGAATTGTTTTAACGTACTTCAACCAAAACAGCAAATTGCAACAGATTGAGATAGGGTAAGAGGGGAGATTAGAGGATGATGTACTCAGCTAGAACTGGCGTTTATCACACCCACTCAGATTCCATTGACCATTACTTAGTAATGTGACATCATGGGATTGCAAGATGCAAGAAGGCTTTATAATGTAGTCTCTGACTAAACAGCTACAGCTCTACCCAGTGCAAAAGAATCATGAATCCTTGGAGGACAACTAGCAACCTGTCTGCCACTGAAGCCCTTACTGAGAAGGGTGACATTCATATAAAGACTTTAAGGAAGTAAAGGAGCAAATATTGCTAACAACTGTGTGGATCGTGTCATAGGCAAAGTAAACAGCCAATGCAAATTTGAGAGGTTAGGGCACAGAAGGAATAGTAGAAGGTCAGGTCATGTAGTACAGAGGGGGCGGGCACTTTATATGTGGCCTTTTGCACCACTCCAAGGATGTAGGCTTTTATAAGAGTGAGATGAGTAGTCATTGGAGGATTTCAGGCAGAAGGGTTTCAGGACCTACTTAAATTATTGAAAGAATTCCTGTCTTTGCTGGGTTGACTACCGTGGGGCCTCAGAACAGTGGTATGAGACCACTGAGTCAATCCAACTGAGACATGATGGTAGCTTGCACCAAGAGACAATGGTGGAGATGTTGGGATTGAACTATGTTTTAGATGTATTTTAAGGAATGAGGTAATAGAAGTTGCTGAAGGATTGGCTGTGGGGCTGAGAGAAAGAGGTATCAGACTTTTCTACTTTTTGGTCTGAGCCACTGGAAGAATGGAGAGCTATTTAGTATATGTCTACTTATAATTTATATAATACTTATATATTTAGTATATGTCTCTTTTATGTATAAATTTTAATGTTAAGAATTTTCTGTCTAAATGTTTGAATTTTACTCTACCATTCTACCTTTGCTTCTTAAAAGGTTCTAGAGAAGGACAGACTCGCCTAATTAGAGATGGAGAGAAAGTTGAAGCCTATCAGTGGAGTATTAGTGAAGGAAGGTGGATAAAGATTGGTGATGTTGTTGGCTCATCTGGTGCTAATCAGCAAACATCTGGAAAAGTTTTATATGAAGGGAAAGTATGTCAACTTCTTTTTCATACCCATTATCTTAAATCATTAGGCAAATTAAATGTTTCCTTTACCCTGTGTGATTAAATTTTCTTTGGTGTTTTGACATTTAAAAATGTATTACTGTGGGAAATGATCTTTTTTCCCTGTCTTGAAATAGACTTTTAAAAAATATCTTTTTATGTAGAGGGAACTGTGTTTGATACATAAACTAGCATTTATCTGTCTTTTAGTAGTTCATATACAGAAGTTATTCTCAGCTATTTTTAGGAGCTTCTATGCCACCTTTTACCTAATACATAATGCCTGACTATATTTAACTTGTCAAGACATGAGGGACCCTGCAGGATAGTGTTTATAATGC
>NW_007186243.1:0-746 GCF_000164805.1 Carlito syrichta
ATCACCTTCATGATCAGATCCCTTCTGCCTTCAATCGACATAAGAGTCCACTTATGTCAGTGACTCTCAGCTCTATTGGACTCAATGGCCTATTTAAAAAAATATAACAGAATGTTTAATTACATTAGTTTTCCATCAACCCACCAAAGTCATTTAATGATTATATTGGCCATTTCCACTGATCAGCAGGAGGCTCTTCCACTAACGGCTCCCAAGGTTTCCATTGCATCATTTTTCTCGCCAGATTTAGTTCATTTTCAGCCTGAAGAATCACCTCTTCTATTTGGCCACCCTGAAGTTGGTCTTCTGATTTCTTTTTTTCTTTTTTTTGAGTTGGAGTCTCATTCTGTCGCCCAGACTGGAGTGCTGTGGCACGCTCCTGGCCACCGCAGCCTCGACCTGCTGGGCTCTGGCAATCCTTCCGCCTCAGCCTTCCGAGTAGCTGGAACTACAGGTGCGCACTACCACGCCCGGCTAATTTTTTTGATTTATTGTAGAGATGAGGTTTCGCCAAGTTGCCCAGGTGGGTCTTGAACCCGCGGGCTCAGGCAATTCACTCACCTCGGCCTCCCAAAGCACGGGATTACAGGCTGAGCCACCGAACCCGGCCAGTCTTCTAATTTCTTAACATCTGGTTCCGCTTTAACCATAGCCAGCTTCTTATTTATAATCTGCTCTGTATACTTTCTATATGCGGCCTTTTTTGGGATTTGCTCAAGAACATCAAGAATCTTTGTGTACAATAT
>NW_007186244.1:0-582 GCF_000164805.1 Carlito syrichta
CCGCCTCAGCCTTCCAAGTAGCCGGAATTACAGGCGCACGCTACCACGCCCGGCAGATTTTTTGATTTATTGTAGAGATGAGGTCTCGCTGCCCAGGCGGATCTCGAACCCGCGGGCTCAGGCAATCCACTCACCTCAGCCTCCCAAAGTGCGGGATTACAGGCTGAGCCACCGAGCCCGGCTGTAGTCGTCTGTTTTAACAGTTAGACTGTCATGATATTGCAGTTCTTGTGTCTAAATAATCCTCATTTGATGTTGTAGTGACCCCAATGTGCAAGAAGAGTGATGCTGGCAATTTGGATATGCCAAAGAAAAGCCATGAGGTGCTTCCCTTATGTTGAAAACAAAAGAAAGTTCTTGACTTACTAAGGCCAAAACAACAACAACAAAAGAAATGGATGCCAAGGTTGCTGAGACCCAGGGTAAGAACAAACTTGTATCTGTGAAGTTGTGTAGGTAAAAAAAGACATTTGTGCTAGATGTATCCTCCCATTCTCTGCCTGTGTCTTCACATAATGTCTACCTGTGCCTTCGCATTTGCTCTCCCCTGAGCCTGTCGCTATCCCCAAGTCTTCCTCTTCT
>NW_007186245.1:0-2208 GCF_000164805.1 Carlito syrichta
CCCAGGCGGGTCTTGAACCCACGGGTTCAGGCAATTCACTCACCTCAGCCTCCCAAGGCGCAGGATTACAGGCTGAGCCACCGAGCCTGGCTTTTCCCGCCCTGCTTAGAAGCCAGTGACACATTTGTCTCGAGACCTTTGCACTGCCTCATCTTTGTTGCCAGCACCCTTGCCTTCCACAAATGTTTGCTTAAATGTCTTCTCCTCCTCAAGACCTTCTCTGACCCAAACTGTGACTGTGCCACTCCCCGCTCCCAGCACTCTTCACCCCCCTCACCCTGCTCTTTTTAACAGAGTTTTCCTTCTAGTATATTCTAAAATGTAGATATGCACTATGAATTTTTGTATTGTCTATCTTCCCCCCACAAGACTGTAAGATCCACAAGGGTAGAGATTTTTGTCTGTTTTGTTTACTAATGAATCCCAAACACCAGTAACGGTGACTGGCACAGAGTAAGCACTGAGTAAATATTTAGGATTACTGGATGAAGGATGGAACTAATCTAAGAAAAGAGTCTAGAGAGTTCACAGAGAAAAAGAAGAGAAGAAGCTCAAATAAGAGCCAGAGCATCTCAAAGCCAGCAAACAGTACAAAAAGTCATCCCAACCTTGGCGCTTCTTTCCTGGGGGCTGTCAGGCAACAAAGAGTCAGACATTTGCTTTCACCATAGATCTGGCAACCAAGCAAAGAAGGGTGCTGACTGCAAGAGTACTTAAGAAACAGCACTAGATATGCCTGGGGTTGGTTTACAGATGAAGGAACAGATGTCTCGGCCTTCCCGCCTAGGAGACATATGCAGCTAACACCTGCGGCTGAAGCCTGCCCTTTATTGCGGACAGGAGATGAGTTCCTCCCAACTCCTTACATGCATTTTGGCATTTTTGCCATTTGAAGATACAAATGTGTGTCAGCATGTCTGATCGTGTGAGTCCCCGTGTGTGGTGCAGATGGTCACACGCCTGCATCCTCAACATGTGACTGCTTTTGTGTCTTACTGTATAGGACTATAAGATTTAAAATGTTTTCTTTATTTTGTGTGTGTGCATTTTATGTATTATTTGTGTGAAAGGTATTATAAACCTAATACATGATAGTTCTATATTGCCAGCACTGCTCACAAAGAGATCGGTGTAGGAACGCTTAAGCACAGTTCACAGTGGAGATCGCCAAACCGTATGCCTCACCAGAGGTGGGGAAAGAAAATCAGTGCTATCCTTGGATACCACAATCAGTGCAACAAGACAGAGCTGGCTGCACTTTTAATATGTTGCTTAACGAAAAAGAACGCCATTAAAACATCGTTTTTCAGTCTTCACTGTGAAGCCCACCCAGTTACTCATGACTGTCTTAAGCTCTTTAGAAACCTCTGAATGCAGCACACAATTTCAAAGCCTACGATGGGCACAATGGGGCATGACACCTCTTGCCGGGCACAAAGGCAGGCAACATAGAGGAACTGCTTATTCATCTACGAGGGCCTCAGGACAGGAGCATGCATAACATACAGCAAGTACTGGGGTGGCTGTGTTTGAATATTTCCCATGAAAGCAACCTTACTATTTTTCTCAGTAGCTTCGGTACCTAATACGTTGGCTCTTGTTTAAAGGGAATCTGTCAAGTTATTGAACAGGAAAGTCTTAAACAGGCCTAGCCATGTAAAAGAATAACTGTGGTATTAAAAATAAAACCAAATAAAAAAAGGATTTGGAATTGAGTGAAAACATGACTATAGCCATGGGGAGCATGGTATCATGAACACAACCCTGGACTTTTTACCCGATTCTGCCACGAGACCTTGGGTGGGCCACGCGCTGCCTTTCTAAACTTATCTGTAAAATGAGGGTGTTGGGCAAGGTGGCCTTTAATGCTCCTTTTCGAGCACTAATGTTCTGTTCCTATAAAATCAGACCATGAAAAATCACATCCTCTGTTTTATAAATATATAAAATAAGTCTATGTATGAAATGAATCCATATATAAAATATAAATATACGGTTGTGATATTACATGCCTTATATATTTAGTAGGTATTAAATATAAATATGCAATATATATAAACATGCTATAAATTTAGCTTACTTCTGCATAAAATGGACTGAGTAGCCACACAACAATGATTCTGTCTTTCTTCCCTTTCATCGATAACCAATTTTTTGTCTATAAAATGTCTATAAGACATGAATGATTGAATACCGGAAACTGCAAAC
>NW_007186246.1:0-1139 GCF_000164805.1 Carlito syrichta
TTTCTTTCTATTTTGAAGAAACTGAATTTTTACATCAGGCCTGCCAAAGGAAAGTAAAGTTAAAATGTCTGGTGAATGAAGATAATTTAGAAAGCAAGCTAGTATAATCCCAACTTTTTCGAATGCACTTTTCCCAATGATATTTCTATCTGTGGAGGCAAGAGTGAAAAATATGGAGTTTTCCTAAATCAAGTACACACTTGACAGGAACCATCTATTCACCTCTAGGAACTATTTAAATGCAGTCTTTTCTGATACCCAGCCAAGGAAAAAAGCTCAACCATTTTTCCACAGATTGAATTTTTATTGCACAAAAAAGCCAGGTAGCAAACCTGACCTAGAACAATTAGCAGCCAGCACATGCTTGCTGACTGTCTATCTATCTATCTATCTATCTATCTATCTATCTATCTATCTATCTACCTTTTTAATATCATCTAAGTAGAACACTGGTTAGAATGGTTAGAACACTGGTTAGAATAGTTTATTCAGGCAGGAGAACCACACTGCTTTATGGCTAACCATGGCTAACCATGACTAGTTTCTGAAAGGACTGTGTTTTCTAGAATGTTCAGTTCTTTCATACAATTTCCATATTCTGGCCCGTTTTTTTCCATACCACTGGTTTCCATTTGCCATCCCACATCTAAAATGGTGACAGATAGTGATTACACATTTTTCCATGGGATAAGAAGTTCTTTAAAGATTTCCCGAGAATCCTCATGATAGCTGCTTGAAATTGCTTTATAGTCCTTGGCACCAGATGGAGTTATTATGGGGCTTCTTTTCTTAAGAGTCCATCTGCACAGAGATTCCTTACAGGTCAAAGGTTGTTCAAATATACTTCCTTTATTCCCTAGAGTTAAAACTATAAATTTGTGAGCTTAAACTTCAGAAATATCTTTTTATTCTGTGGTCTTGTCATTGTCATGCATTCTGCTTAACGCCAAATCATGATGGGCATGATGAATTCTAACAATATAAGACTTTTAAGCAGGGGTATTTAGAATATTCATTTAGAATATTTATAGGATTCCCTGCAATACATTGAAATAGCACCTGATGTTTTAAAAAGCTAAGTGTCTATAACCACGTTCACTATTTATGATGAAAACAGGAAGATTTAAATCATTTCCTCT
>NW_007186247.1:0-723 GCF_000164805.1 Carlito syrichta
CCAAGACTGTCCTGCCCGCCCGGCGTGGGGCTCCTGTTGCCTGCTCGGAGGCAGGCAAGCCATCTGGTCCTGTCCGGCCCCACCCCCTCTGGGGCGAGTAGATGAGATAGCACCACCTGCTGGCGATTCAAGGTAACAACACCGAAATGGGAGAAACAAGCTTGATAAAGACATAGACCAAATTGCTGAAGGAAGGTTAATCTGAACTGTCCTTCACAGCAAATCAGGGGCAATTGACTCTAACTGCAAACTAATTTACCAGCTTGAAAAGAAAACTAGAAATCAGACCTGAAAGGACATTGGACTTAAACGAAAGGTCTCAGAGTGTGCTTCATTGATTCTATCAGTTTAATGACTTAATTCTATTCCTACTGTATTGTTCCCTTTTTTCTTTTTTTTCCTTTTCCTTTTCTTCTCTTTTCTTCTCTCTGTAAACCATATCTTTGTATAGAGGAACATCACACTAACAAGGTGGTTGGTTAGCTTGTATGTTAGCATCACTATATGTTTTATTTTTGTTTGTATGAGAGTTGGTTCGACTGTAGCTGTGGTCTATTATTTTTATATGTTTCAGTATAGGCCTCTCTCTCTATTTGTTGGCACACTCGTTTGTTTTCCCCCCCTACTCCTCTATCTCTCCACTCCCCTCTTCAACCCACTATCTGCTCCATTCTCTCCCCTCTGCTAACCACATTTTATTTCAGGGAGTAAATCTACAGTCCA
>NW_007186248.1:0-614 GCF_000164805.1 Carlito syrichta
CAAGCACATATTATCATCAGGCCCCCACATAGTCTAACTTAAATGTTATTTGGTAGGTGTGGAAGCAAGGACTAGAAAGGCCAGAAAAGACATTATTCCACCAAGAGCAAGAAAGGGAGTGATTGTGAAGTTGAATCCACTGGTAAGCCAGAAATTAAAGTCTTACAGTTGTGAGGAGAATTTCCTTTAACATGGTTGTCTTCTAGATGATTTCCTGAGACTGCCCCGCAGGGCAGGAAGTTACCAGTCATGAATGTTTGCAGTGTGGACCAGGGATGGGATGCCGCTTTGAGAAGAGTCTGGAAGAGGCAAGAAGATTCTACAAAAGTTATTAAAGGGAATGGGACACAGAACTCACCTGCAACTAAGAACTCTCGCTGATTAGATAAGGCTTGCTCACTTATGGAACCCCAGGGTATGTTTTGGCTTTGTTTCTTCCCTCCCCTGCTAATGCTTTCACCAGGGCACGCCCTTGCACAGCATCTATCTAGACAGCTCAAAGTTAAGGCCCAGGAAAGTAAGGCCCAGAGAAAGTTAAGTGTTCTTCCACCCACCTATGGAAGGTTTGTCAAGTTTAGCTCCTGTTCCAGTGCCATCTTCCTTATATGAAAGTC
>NW_007186249.1:0-1089 GCF_000164805.1 Carlito syrichta
GTCAGGTGTGTCCGTGGTCAGGTATGGCTTGTGGTCAAGTTTGTCCATGGTCAGGTGTGCCCATGGCCCAGATATGCCCATAACCCAGGTGTGCCCATAGCCAGAAGTGCAGGAGCCTGGAAGGAGCTCCACCAGTGAGACCCTGCCCTGGGCTGTCTGCCTGCCTGAGTCTTGAGGCGTTTCTGCCTCCGGAAGCCAGTTCCCCGAGGGTTTTGTAATGAGCCTCTCCTTTGGCTTGCAGCCTCCTTTTCCTGGGATTCCAGCAAGTGTTCAATGGGCCCAGGATGAGCTGAAGGACTGTATTGAGGAGCCCTCATGACCAGTTCCTCTTTCCTGAGACCTCTCATTTCTCAACTCTGTCCCCTTAGAGTGCGTCCTTCCCAGAGGCCTCCAGAGTCCATCCTTCCAGACTGAACCCAGGCCCTTGAGACAACCCAGAAGGGTCTGATTCCTAGCAGAGAATCTGGGTTCAATTCCCTTCCCAATGTAACTGTTTTCTCCAGGAAAGTTCATGAAGGAATGAACAGTGTTTATCAGACAGTGCTGGTATGCAGGGGACTTCTCTATTCCTTTCTTTTTTTTTTTTTTGAGTTGGAGTCTCACTCGGTCGCCCAGACTGGAGTGCAGTGGCCGCTTCCGGCCACCGCAGCCTCGACCTGCTGGGCTGCGGCGATCCTTCCGCCTCAGCCTTCCGAGTAGCCGGAATTACAGGCATGTGCTACCACACCCGACTGATTTTTTGATTTATTGTAGAGATGAGGTCTCGCTGCCCAGGCAGGTCTCGAACCCGCGGGCTCAGGCAATCCACTCACCTCAGCCTCTCAAAGGCGCGGGATTACAGGCTGAGCCACCGAGCCCGGCTAAGAATAGTGATTTTTATTTCCTTCCCTACCAGCCCCACTCACGTTCCCTTCCTGTTGTAGGCCCTGGCTGCTTTGTTTTATGTCCTTGTGTAAGTATGGGCCCTTGAAAATACTTTCTTTTGCATCCTTAGCCTATGCCTTTAATTTCTATAAATTAAGTGTGTGCTTGGAACAGGGGACTGTCTCTCACTTCTCCATGTCCCACGATCTCTCATGCCTCTGCTGC
>NW_007186250.1:0-343 GCF_000164805.1 Carlito syrichta
ATTTGATTTCCTTATAAAACATTTGTAACCTGCACATGTATGTTGGTTGCAGCTCTATTCGCAATAGCAAAAACATGGAACCAACCATGCTGCCCAACAAAGCTGGACTGGATATAAAAAATGTGGTACATATGCCAATGGAACATTACGCAGTCATAAAGGAGGACGAACATATGGACTTTGCAGCGACTTGGATGAATTTGGAGTCGATCATATACTCAGTGATCTATCACAGAAACAAAAAACAGTGTCATATGTTCTCACGCATCAGTGGACCTTGATCATTTACCATAATACTATAAGAAAGGAATTGGCAACAGTGGGACACTGCCAGGGGAGGGTG
>NW_007186251.1:0-828 GCF_000164805.1 Carlito syrichta
ATAGTGCCATGAGTAGTCTGTGTTCATTTGGGTAAGTTTTGATAAATTTTAACTGTTTATAATAGATTTGTGTATATTTTATGATAATAATGATAAAGTAGGCTAGTATCTACATATATTTTATGCGTTCATACCTACCTAGATTAGTAAGAATTTATTTTAAAAGTAATAGGCTATAGGGCTTGTCTGTGACTTTTTTTCAAAGTGTGGGGTAGGTGTCCCGAAAAAACACATCTATTGAAAAAAGGGTCATGTATGAGTGGACCCACTGCTCTCCAGCCTGGGCTACAGAGTGATACTTAAAAAAAAAAAAAAAAAAAAAAATATATATATATATATATATATGTATATATATATATATCTCTTATAATTCTGCACAGTCATATGCCACATGAATGGTTTTAAAAATAGAAAGCTGGCCAGGTACAGTGACTCACGCCTGTAATCCCAGCTATTTGGGAAACCAGGGTGGGAAGATTGCTTGAGCCTAAATGTTGAAGATTAGTCTGGGTAACAAAGTGAGACCTCATCTCCACAAAAAATCAAAACATTAGCCAGGCATGGTGGCACGTACCTATAGTCCCAACTATCTGGGAGACTGAGGTGGAAGGATCACCTAAGCCCATGAGTTTGAGGCTACAGTGAGATGTGACTGTGTCACTATATTCCAGCCTGCGAGACAGAATGAAACACCGACTAAAAAAAAAAAAAGCAAAGCTTACACATTAATGATCATTGCAGTTACCCAATATATCTTAAGAGAGGTTAAAAACACCAGCTTTCTACATACCATCATTCTGAACAATAATTATTACTACTGTTAATTAC
>NW_007186252.1:0-1222 GCF_000164805.1 Carlito syrichta
CTTATCTCATTTAAGTCATTTTGAGAAACATTATTTTTATTTTAAGCCAAACTAAAATAACTAAGAAAGTTTGGTGACAAGATTCAAATGTCTTCTCACTTTTTGGAAAAGACAAGTGACTATTTGAATTATAAAGTTTAATAATCAGTTTAAATTCAGTTCACATTTATGAGTGTCTAAAACATTGTAGGTTCTGTGCTAGGCATTACAGGAAAAGCAGCAATTGCCTGCCAGGGAATCACATACGAGAGGGGAAATGGAAAACTAATAACTATAATATAATGCTAGCGCAATGTACAGAGTGGAGATAGGACCACAGAAAGACGGCAAAAATCTCTGAGTCAGAGAAGGCTGCAAGAAGGAATGTCAGTTATCGTATCATCTGTTCAATTAATAAGTTAACAAGCCATAAGAGGAAAAAAAGAGAGAAGAATTTCCTGGAAGGATATGGGTTTCTCACAGAAAAAGGAAGTAAGCAAGTTGAAGGACCAAAACAGTTTAGTTCTAGGCATCTAGATAGCAAGAACTAAAAGATGGTCACTAAGGGGAGTATTGTGGGATGAATCGACTCCAAATGGTTTCTGTCCTTGTGTGACTTCCCTAAAGATTCCCTAGAGGAAGTCTGTTTGGCCTAGTGTGGGCCATATACCTGTCCCTTAGCTAGGAAAAAGCAGGGCTTTTGATTGACAGTACAATCAAGGCTATGTGCAATGAGGGAAAGGGTAATTCCCAAAGGGAAATCAAGGTGCTGCTATTGGATGAAGAAGGAATGGATGCTGTCAAACCAAAATTACAGAAGTCTGCTCCAGGCAGGGATATTAATCTTTGAAAGGTAAGTAGGAGTCTCTTAGGTGGAAAATGGAAGAGTGGCATTCTAAATAGAGGGCATGGAATAAACAAAAAGCCATGAAAAAGACTAACTTGTTAGTAATGGCAAGAAATTCAGTATGGTGAAAAAACTATGAGGAAGTTGAGTGGTGAGAATGGCAGGAGATAAGAAATATCTCTATATGATATGTAAAGGATTAGGACTCATCCTATATGTAATCAAGTTTTATTTTTAATCTTTAAAATAATTTGAATCAGTAAAAACATAAACAGAAAATTGGCAGAGAAAGAAAATTAAGCCGGGCTCAGTGGCTCAGCCTGTAATCCCGCGCCTTTGGGAGGCTGAGGTGAGTGGATGCCTGAGCCCGCGGTTCGAGACCCGCCTGGCAGCG
The DNA here is from genome assembly GCF_000164805.1 of Carlito syrichta. Lineage (NCBI taxonomy): Eukaryota > Metazoa > Chordata > Mammalia > Primates > Tarsiidae > Carlito > Carlito syrichta. The sequence continues at coordinate 1,221 of NW_007186252.1, forward strand.
AG
>NW_007186253.1:0-588 GCF_000164805.1 Carlito syrichta
AATAGGCTCAGATAATGGCCCAGCATTTATTTCTAAACTTACTGAAGGTATTGCAAAAACGTTGGGGATAAATTAGAACTTACATTGTGCCTATCATCCCCAGAGTTCAGGACAGGTAGAAAGAATGAATCGGACACTTAAAGAGACCTTAACCAAACTAACCCAGGAGATAGGCGAAGGCTGTGTAACACTCCTTCCCTATGCTCTTTTGTTGTTTTTTTTTTTGAGGTGGAGTTTCACTCTGTCGCCCAGACTGGAATGCAGTGGCCGCTCCTGGCCACCGCAGCCTCGACCTACTGGGTTCCGGCGATCTTTCCGCCTCAGCCTTCCAAGTAGCTGGAACTACAGGTGCACGCTACCACACCCGGCTTATTTATTTATTTATTTATTTATTTATTTATTTATGAATTGGAGTCTCACTCGGCCGCCCAGACTGGAGTGCAGTGGCCACTCCCGGCCATGGCAGCCTCGACCTGCTGGGCTCTGGCAATCCTTCTGCCTCACCCTTCCAAGTAGCTGGAACTACAGGTGCACTACCACGCCCAGCTAATTTTTTGATTTATTGTAGAGATGAGTTCTCGCCAAGTT
>NW_007186254.1:0-1005 GCF_000164805.1 Carlito syrichta
CTCGAACACGCGGGTTCAGGCAATCCACTCACCTCAGCCTCCCAAAGGCGTGGGATTACAAGCTGAGCCACCGAGCCCAGCTGTTTGCCCACTTTTTAATGTGGCTCTTTGTTTTCTTCCTTTCAGGACGTTTGAGTTCCTTGTAGATCCTGGATGTTATGGCTTTGACAGATATACAGTTGGCAAATATTTTTCCCACCCTCTTGATGGTTTCTTTTGCTTTGTAGAAACTTTTCAGTTTCATAAGTTCCCACTTGTTTTATCTCTTATAGCATGGACATCTGGGGATTTGCTCAGGAGTTGGTTGCCTACTCCGATTTCTGTAAGGGCATCTCCTGTGTTTTCTAAGATTCTTATAGTTTGAGGTTTTATGTTTAAGTCTTCAATACATTTAGAGTTGATTTTTGTTTATGGTGATAGTAGGGGACCTGTTTCAATCTTCTGCATGTAGTCAGCCAGTTTTCCCAACACCATTTACTGAATAGATTCTTTTCTCCCCAGTGGTTGTTTGTTGCTGGAGGCCTTGTTGAAGATGAGTTGGTTGAGAAATTGAGGTTTTGCTTCTAGAATTTCTATCCTGTTCCATCGGTTCATTTGACTGCTCTTGTACCAGTATCAGGCTGTTTTGGTTATTACAGCCTTACAATAAAGTTTAGAGTCTGAAAGCATGATACCTCTGGATTTGTTTATTTTGCTAAGGATTGCTTTGACTATTTGTAGTCATTTATATTTTCATATGAATTTCTATATTGTTATTTTCAGGTCTGAGAAGAATGATGTTTGTAATTTAATGGGTGTTGTGTTGAATCTGTAGATTGCCTATGGTAGGATGGATATCTTAACAGTGTTAATTCTTCCTATCCATGTGCATGAAATATTTTTCCATTTTTGTCTTCTTGGGCTTCTTTAAGCAGTATTTTCTAGTTTTCATTATGAAGATTTTTCATTTCTCTGATTAGGAAGATGTCAAGGTATTTCATTTATTTATTTATTTATTTATTTATT
>NW_007186255.1:0-813 GCF_000164805.1 Carlito syrichta
TTGGAAGGCTGAGGCGGAAGGATCACCGGAGCCCAGCAGGTCGAGGCTGCGGTGGTCAGGGGCGGCCACTGCACTCCAGTCTGGGCAACCGAGAGAGACTCCAACTCAAAATGCCTATTTTTTAAAAATAGAGAATAACTAAAAGGTGTCGGTGACCAGCACTGACCAAGGGTGGGTTAGGACCCGCACCAGAGAATCTGGACAGCGAGAAGAGACTACTCGGAGGCAGTTCTTCTGGGAACAGTCTGATCAGGACTGGAGCCAAATTTTATTCGGACTCCTTCCAACTTATATACCATTTTCTATACCCTCCAGCAGTGTGATAATCACTTACTGGGGGCGTACAAGTTTCGTGCTTTACAAACTATGCATCACAAGACCACCACGAGATCTGCAATTTCCAAGCAAACAATTCGAATTCCATGATGCCTGCTGTGCTTACATTAAGGTCACAGGTGCACAATTTCAATACAAATTGTTCAAAGTGTTTTCCATAATGTTCAATGAATCATTCATATTATACTCTTTGTTCTATACCCTGATTAATACAAAAAAACTTTTCTAAGTTAACTCTAGGTTCAATCCAAGTTCACTGACTCCCAATATTTTTTAACGATTAATATCATCAACTTAACACTATACTATAATCTATAAGTTTAGTTAAATGACTTACTGTCAGTTATACTATTAACCTATTATGATTTAACGTATGCCTTATAACTCAGTTAAAACTTATTCTTAACTACAAACTTTACTATAATTCATATGTTTCATATGTCTAAACTTTAATTTTTATATGATCTAGTTATTGGA
>NW_007186256.1:0-623 GCF_000164805.1 Carlito syrichta
TAAACGTAAGCCATATTTTCTTGTGTTATTCTTAAATAAAAAAGCGATAGCATTTTGGACTTCTTTGCCTTTTAGAGAACTTGATGGTATGCTTTCTCTTTTAAAATGTTACACAATGTTGTGTCATTTAAAAAAATTGAACCTCCATCATTAACTAAATGAATAAACACTCGTCCTTGGAGACCCTGGTTTAGGAGTCACTAAGGAATCTATTGTGCAATTAACATTTGGGGAAAGAAACACCCCTAAAGGAGCCATGGGAAATGTTCTCAGAACAAACATGTGTATCAGAAATAGGGTATGTGCAGAACACAGAATAGGAATTTATTTTTCTCATTTATTTATTTTTGTGACTACTTCATCTTTATTGTAAAAAACAAATAAGAAAATATATATAGGAGAAGTGGCAAGATGGTAACGGGGCAACCCGGTCTCTGAAGCCCTCTGCAAAGGAGATTTGCAGTGGGTCTCTGACTCTCACCCTGGGGGGCTATGGACGCCAACCTCGCAGCCTGCTCTTCATACGGAGCTCGGCCGTTGCCACTGCTGAGACATTGCAATGGACTGGACAGTCACTGAGGCGCAAACGGTGCCGCCGCCGCCGCCGCCGCCACAGCCCCCCC
>NW_007186257.1:0-371 GCF_000164805.1 Carlito syrichta
TTCGAGACCAGCCTGGGCAACTTGGCAAGACCTCATCTCTACAATAAATCAAAAAATTTAGCTGGGCATGGTGGTGCGTACCTGTAGTTCCAGCTACTTGGAAGACTGAAGCAGGAGGATCACCTGGGTCCAGCAGTTGGAGGTTGTGGTGGCTGTGAGCATGCCACTGCATTCCAACCTGGGCAACAGAGTGAGACTCCAACTCAAAAGAGAGAGAGAGAGAGAGAGAGAGAGGAAGAAATAAAGTAAGAAAAAGAAAATAAATAAAACAGACCCATTTTAGTTTTAAGATTGTTGGATAGCCGGGTGTGGTGGCATGCGTTTGTAGTTCTAGCTACTTGGAAGGCTGAGGCAGAAGGATCATCTAGCAG
>NW_007186258.1:0-609 GCF_000164805.1 Carlito syrichta
TCCTGAGAGTAAGAGCTGGCTGGGCTGAGGCTGGTCTTAAAGGAGCGGAGGGCAGGGTGGTGGGGCTGTCTCCAGAGGGAGTGAGGTCCTGTGGCTGTCATAGATTGTCATTCCTTGGGAAATCCCAACCTCCAGCCCAGATTCAGCTCTGGCAAGCACTGGGAGCAGCAGAAATCTCCCCAATCCCCACCACAAACAGTTAAGGAGTCCTCCCGCGCTGACTTGCTCAGACCCAAGTGATGATGGGTGGTATACCATGCAAAACTCATGGATTCTTTGGCTTATCCTGCAAATGAATTTTAATGCAGCCAGCAAAGTTTAGCAAGAAGAAGAGAAGGAAAAGGGAAGATTCCTGGCAGAAAGATCTGCCTCAGGCAAGTTTCTCAAAAAGAAAAATCACACTTTTGCTTTCATCTCCAAACTAGATATAGCAACCTGGTTACTGATATGCTGATGCAGGTGGCAGGTGGTGCCCAGGTAATTGCTGCCCTCTCTGCCTCTGATGGGAGGAGGGGTGGTCTTAAGGTCATTTCTATGGTTTTGAACATTTAAGGGGTGGGGTTGAGCCCTTTACCTTCAACAGGGAACCTGAAGGATTTTTAGTGATTA
>NW_007186259.1:0-320 GCF_000164805.1 Carlito syrichta
GTAAGATGTTTCTTCATTTTCATTTGTTTCCAGGTATCTTTTGATCCCTGTTTTGATTTAATCATTGACCCAGGAGTTGTTTAGCATCATGTTGTTTAGTATCCATGACTTTGTGGGTTTTGGGGGGACCTTGGTGGTGTTAGTGTTTATTTTTATTCCACTGTGGTCCGAGAAGTTGCATGGTAAAATTTCAGTCCTTTAAATTTGCTTATGCTTGATTTATGGCCAAGTATGTGGTTGATCTTAGAACACATTCCATGCAGTGATGAGTAGAATGTGTATTCTGTGGTCTTTGGATGAGTGTTCTGTAGGTATCAATT
>NW_007186260.1:0-451 GCF_000164805.1 Carlito syrichta
CATGGTAAAATTTCAGTCCTTTAAATTTGCTTATGCTTGATTTATGGCCAAGTATGTGGTTGATCTTAGAACACATTCCATGCAGTGATGAGTAGAATGTGTATTCTGTGGTCTTTGGATGAGGGTTCTGTAGGTATCAATTAAGTCCATTTGGTCAAGAGTCACATTGAGGTTCCGTATCTCATTGCTGATTTTTTGTCCTGATGATCTGTCTAGGGTTGTGAGTGGGTATTAAAGTCCCCAGTTATGATGATGTTAGAGTCAATATCTCTCTTCAGTTTTCCTAGAAGTTGCTTTATAAAAGTTGGTGCACCTATGTTAGGTGCATATATATTTAGGATAGATATTTCATGGTAGGTGATCTGGCCTTTTTCTCTTACTGCCTTTAGGATTTTTTCTTTTATGCCTACTTTGTTAGGCAAATTATTATGTGTCTAGGAGTTGGTCTTCT
>NW_007186261.1:0-17765 GCF_000164805.1 Carlito syrichta
TACTTTGTTAGGCAAATTATTATGTGTCTGGGAGTTGGTCTTCTCATTTGTTGTCTTGCAGGGATTCTCTGAATCTCTTGTGTTTGAATTTTTTCATCCCTGATGTGATAAGGGAGGTTTTCTTGAATGATTTCATGAAATGTTTGCTCCAGTGTGGCTTCTGTTTCTCTCTCTGCCTCAGGAAGCCCAATTACTCTTAGGTTTGGTCTCTTGAAGTGATCATTCCTTTCTTGAAGGTTTTGTTCTGTCTTTTTGAGCTTCTTTTTTATGCTCTTGACAGTTTGGGTTAGTTCTGTGTTTTGGTCTTCGAGCTCTGAGATTCTTTCTTCTGCTTGGCTGATTCTGCTTTCCATGCTTATTAGTTTGTTATTTATTTCCATCACAGTATTCTTTACTGCTGTTATTTCTGACATCAGCTCCTTCCCATTTTTCTCTTGTCTCCCCTCAATTTTTTAACTCTCTCCATTAATGTTTTGATGTCTGGGTTTGTTGCATGTAACCAGTCATTCTGGGGGCTCTTCATTGTTTGTGTTCCAGAATCTGTTTTCTCAGTGTCTGATCTCTCAGGGGTCTGTGTGAGACCTATATTCTTCTTTTGGTTTTTCTTCATTTGTGTGATTTTTCCCCCTCCCTACTTTTTCCTTCCCTCCACGTCACCGTCTTCTTTAATTCTGTTATTCAGGGGTAGAGGGATTGGTTTTACTTCTGTTTGTTCAATCTACTATTCTTTGTGTATGCCCTCTTACTTTGTTCAATTCTGGAGTTGCACTGTAGGTTGAGGGTGGTCCTTTTTGCAGTTTTGAGATTTACTTAAGGGGGGGAGCTGTGATTCAAAATCTATCTGCAGGTCCTGGCATTCACTGACAGGTATATGGATAATCTGGAACCCACTTCCCACTGCCTTGGAATCTGTCCATGCAGTGGAGCTATAGGTTTACTCCCTGAAATAAAATGTGGTTAGCAGAGGGAAGAGAATGGAGCAGACAGTGGGTTGAAGAGGGGGGTGGAGAGATAGAGGAGTAATGGGGAGAACAAACGAGTGTGCCAACAAATGGAGAGAGAGACTTATACTGAAACAGATAAAAACAATAGACCACAGCTACAGACGAACCAACTCCCATACAAAAAAAAATAAAACATATAATAATGCTAACATACAAGCTAACCAACCACCATATTGGGGTGCTGTTCCTCTATACAAAGATATGGTTTACAGAGAGAAGAAAAGAGAAGAAAAGGAAGAGGAAATAATAAAAAAAGGAACAATACAGTAGGTATAGAATTAAGTCATTAAAGTAGCAGAATCAATCAAGCACACTGTGAGACTTTTCATTTAAGTCCAATGTCCTTTCAGTTCTGATTTCTAGCTTTCTTTTCAAACTGGTAAATTAGTTTGCAATTAGGGTCAGTTGCCCCTGATCTGCTGTGAAGGACAGTTCAGATCACCCTCTGTTCACCACTCTGGCCTATGTCTTTTTTAAGCTTGTTTCTCCCGTTTTGGTGTTGTTACCTTGAATCGCCAGCAGGTGGTGCTATCTCAGCTGCTCGCCCCAGGGGAGGTGGGGCCGGACAGGGATGGCAGAGGCTGAAGATGGCAAGATGGCTGCCTTCCTCAGGGCAGACCGCAGGAGACTTACAGTGGGCAGGATGTCTCGGTCACAGGAGAGGTGGCAGCGATCCCAACAGATCTTCCCTGAAGGGGCTTGAAGTACTGAAGTGGATCACTTCTGGCCTGGGTGGTGTGATGTGCTATGGCCGCAGTGGCAGTGGCGGCGCAGTGGCGCCGTTTGTGCTGCAGTGACTGTCCAGTCCGCTGCGATGCCCCAGCGGTGGCAATAGCCGACCTCCGTATGAAGAGCAGGCTGCAATGTTGGGGTCCATAGCTTTCGGGGCGAGAGTCAGAGACCCACTGCAGTTCTCCTTTGCAGAGGTTTTCACAGACCGGGTTGCCCCATTGCCATCTTGCCCAAGAATACCTTCTTAATGGCTGTGTCTCTCTGAACAAATCATTACAGCTCTCCCCAAGTTCTCTAAAAAATATTGGTGTCTCTATAAGAATTTTAAGCCTGAGGAAACTGTTAAGAAAAGGCTTTCATAATTTGAATTAAAGATATTATTTGAATGATATTTGGAATACAACCATGAGTGCTGTGTATTCATATTTCAATTTAGGGTATATTTTTGAAGGAAGAAGATAAAAACTTAAGTCATACCTAGGCTTAGACTTTAAAAAATTAGTTCAACCACTTTTGAGTCTTAATTCTTGCAATCGCCAATTAGTGTAATGATTTTCTGCCATTCTTACTGTTGAATGAGTGAATAATAAAATGACAAAATTTGTTGTTTTTAATAATTTTAAGATCTGACTGATTAGCTGATCTCATCTAGGCTTTGTCATGGGTCTGTAGTCAGCTGTTAGAGGTCTAGAGTAGTCTCTGATAAAAAAATTCAACTCTGTTCCTTTGTTAGCTCATCCTCCAAAGGACTCGCTTTCTCAAACAAAGGTAGAACAAGGAAAGAAGAGAATCAGGTTTTATGGAGGCCTTGGCTCAGAACTGGTGCCTGGTCACTTCTTCCTCATTCTACTGGGCAAAGCAAGTTACAAGCCAGCCCAGATTTTTCAACCAGTGTTATGTTGATTGTCTCAACTCCAATCTCAATCTTACCCCTTCCTGGTCACAACCACTTCTGCTTCTGGTTGTATTCTGATTGTGTCCTGCTGAAATTTCACCCCAAATATGACTCCTCCCTTGCTACCTCGCTTCCCCTCACTTTTACTCCATTATCTCCACAGCCACTTGCTCCCCTACCACTAGCCCTGGGCTGGAGGAGTAGGAGAGAAGACTACATTTCTTGACTGAAGAATCTTCAAAGTCATCTGAAAATGGGTGTTGATACAGGGCAGAGCAAGAATTGGGGCCATTTTGCCAACAATTTGTCACAGAGTTAACTGAACAAAGGCCCATGTTACCTCATGATTTATTACCACTATCATTCTTACAGTCTTCTAGTACACAGCAAAAAAAATTTTTCCCATGATTCAATTCTAGTTTCTTGCCTTTTTAAAATTTGGAGACCATGCAGAAAAACTTCCTACTCTATAAAGTTACTATTTGTTGTTTTCTCTCACTTCTAATTGAAAAAATATGTTGCTTTTTTTTTATATTGTAAAATTTGGAATGACTCAGGGAAAATATTAAAAGTTCCATTAGAAGCCACATGGGGCATCCTTCATAGTTGCAATATAAACACAGTCGAAAGTGTACAATTTATTTTTTGCTTCTTAGTAAGGCCATTATTATTTCCATTTCATTGTTTTCAAAGTAATTGAAAATGTTCCTCTATGGTAAACATATTGAGTGGAAAATTTCAAATTTAACCATTTCTCCTGCTTGAGAACATGATTTGTATTGTAAGTCATTTATAGTAAATGAACTGCTTGGGCTATTAAACTGGAGGATTCCAGAATATATATATTTGTCACATATAATTTAAATCTCAACCCTTTTTTTAAAAAAAGAGCTCCTATTCATTTATGACAAAATGAATACATAGTAAGTCCTTTAAAACAATTATAGAAGTATGAAGAAGAGGAAAAAATGAAAATAGAAAAAGTCTGAACCAATGAAACCACTGCAATTTTGCATTAAATTAAATTTTAGTCTTCTTAATTAGAAAGGAACAATTGAAATTCTGAGTAAGAGAAGTTCAATTTATTCTTCAGAGTAGTGCACTTATCCTAAGGTTAAGAACACAATAGTGCACAAGTAATTTGCTGTTAATAACTGTTAAAGTTGTTGAAGTGATTTTCTTTTTAAAATATAGACAGGGTGCTGTTTGGAAAAAACTCTCAAATCATTTTTCCCTTTCCTCTCATATCTCACAACAATAAACACAGAAGACTTCTGTGCCTTAACTTGGGAGGATTCCCCCCACGATCAAGTGAGCAATCAGTTGCTCAGTGGACACCAGCTGAGTGTCTTCCAGTTCATTACTGACACTATTTACCTGGAGATACTGTCAGGTCCCTCAGGTTGAGAGTTCAGTCTCACAGGACTTCCCTCCTCCCTTTATATACTCATCACAAGTCTGGGCCTCTGGAACGTCTGACATACTGGTTTCAAGTTGGGGTTCCCACAACTTCTGTTTCAGCTGAATTAATTTGCTAGAGTGGCTCACAGAACTCAGGGAAACAATTACACTTATCAGTTTTTATAAACAATATTACAAAGGATATAGATGAAGACATACATAAAGCAAAGTATGGGAGAAGGGGCACAGAGTTTCCATGCCCTTTTCAGGTGTGCCACCCTCCAGAAACTCCATGTGTTAAGCTGTCTGAAAGATCTCTGAACCCTGTATTCTTGGGTTTTTATAGAATCTTATTGCTTAGGTGTGATTGGCCATTGATGATTCCCGTGACTGTCAGCTTCTTTCCCTTTTCTGGTTGAGAATGGGACTTGAAGTCCCAACCTTCTAGTCATGTCTCTGTCTTTCCTTTGACTAGCCCCATCCTAAAGCCATCAGTTAACATTAGCATTAAAAAAAACAGTAATTTGGAGATTTCAAGAATTTTAGGTGTGGTGTGGCAGGAATCAGGAAGAAGATCGAATATACATTTCACAGTATCACAAATGGATTCACTTTCATTCACTTACTTTTTGAGTGGAAAGAAAGACATGCACTATGACTATGTTGCTATTATATATCTATAGAAGTCTATGTGAAAAATGTAAAAGTCATCTGATACACATATCAGAGTGGTAAATAGATTGAAAGCTGCTGTCCCAAATGGTGGGGATATTTTGCCCATGATCAGTTAATGCCTTTTTGGGGAGTGGGGTGTGTCTTAATTTGGGATCTTGGGAGAATATCATGAAATTTCAAAATCTACAACTAAGCAGGGCTCACCTATTAGAGGATGGTGTCATTGGTGTGCAGCAGCTGACAAAGACTAATATCATCACAACCTGAAATAAAACAATTTCCAAAAGAGAATTAGGAAGGTATTACTTCCTGAAGGGGTTAGTGATGATGGGTGGTGCGTGTGTTGCTTTGTGGGTTCTTTAACTCCGCCACAGAGAGGAGTTTCATAATGAGTTCAAGGTATAGCTTAAAACAATTTATTGGAAAGAAAGAGGGACTCTTAAGGAAAGTGTAAGTGCTTTAAGACAGGGAATGTGCTTACTTTTGACAAGAAATTTTACATATTTTATAAAATGATTAAGCAAACCATGAGTTAAGAGGCGTAGGCTGCAGGTATCTGGGCACAAATTTTGATTACCATCTCTTCACTTTCTATGAACTAAATGTGGTGGGTTCCAGTTAGATGGTCACAAGTTTTGAATACCATCTCTCAACCTTCTAAGGTCACAAGAACCTTTTAAATAATGAGTTATTGCCTGAGTAGACTTGGACTTTTTTCAGAACATCATGTATGTGTTTTGGATATCTCTTTATTGTTTCTGTGATTTATTTCACTGGTAGATGTATATTTCAGTCTGCAAGGGGGTCAAATCTAGAGTGCCTTGTAGATCAGGTTAAGGTCATGTACCAACAAGAGTGATATCTGACCACTTACCTTATTTTAATTTAGACCTGCCTGTAAGAAACTTATCTCTCTATGTGTAACTTGCACTGAATAACCTGCCTCATTAAGAATGTATTTTCTTCATAACTGGAACCCAGAGAGATGTAATACCTTGCAGAAGTTCATGTCTTTCAGGAAATGAAACTATCCTGATTATTGTGACTAAGAAGTTTCTAAACAGCTCTGAATGACCTGAACTTATCTTGGTAAAGACTAAAGACCTTCATCTAAAATTTTTCTTGATTGGCTACAACAAACCTTGGCCTGGGAAAGCCTTTCACATCTAGCTTAAACTGTGAACCAAAAGCTCACAGCTGGCTAGGGCAAAGACCTTGTTGGCCCAAGTTATATTTGTGCCCAGTGTGCTGAACCATTCATGTCAATGTCCCAAGAAGATGACAAGACTGGACTGGAAGAGTTTAGATCTTCCCCCAAATGCTCAAAGTCTTGCCAGAGCAACTATCTCTAAGGGCTGACTGGTAAGTAAAAGGGACATCTGTCATGGAATCATGTATCTGGACCTCATTACTGAGGAAAGGTCCAGTCTGAAATAAACTAGAATACAAAGCATTATGGTTTCTCGAACTTGTTTTCTTTCCAAATGATTCTCCAGTCAGATAGTTATAGAATTTAAAGAATTTTTAAAGTTTGAAATGAAAAATTTTATCTAAAGCAACAGAAAGCAGATGGTGTTCATATATAAGAGAACTAGCTCAGAGTTATACACAGCTGTATTTCCCTCTCTAGTGCCACAAGTGGAATTTGATTATGTCTGTGATGCATTCCAAAATGACACATCCTTAACATCACTGTGTAACACTAAGCTTTTGGCAACAATGAAGCTAATCTTTGTCCTGAAAATAATACTGCCTTCTTCTACTTACTCAGGAAATTAATTCAGTGACAAACTAGAGTGCAGTGTGCTTAATCAGCATCAAGATTTTCTTTAATAACTAGAAAAACAATGAAAATAATAAGTGTTTATAAAGGTAAATAAATAATGCCAGAATGCAATAGCCCTGAGATTCTATCAATCAATATCAGATTTGTTTTGGGGTATAGGCATAGTGTTTTGGTTTAAAGCATAGCCTCTGGCATCTGACACATCTGAGTTTTAATTCTTAATTACCATGTGAGACCAGAAAATTATTATTTTTTTTATCCTTTAAGTTCAGATAATATTTATCATAAAGAACTGTTGTGAGGATTAGGCAAAATGATTTAGGTAAATCTCTCACTACAGTGCTAGGCATGTGATAAACACTTAATAGCTGAGAGTTGAAAATAAAAACCAATGGACTGAAAGATGGGTATCTTATTGGACTTTTCTGGTAATCACTTGCATGATTTTGAAGATGTCAATTGAAATACAAGATCTTCAGGAATATTGTGGTACTTAAACTTGAAAATTATATATTCTTAACATCAAAACATGGTTCTTTTTTTGTCACCTTCTTGTATGCCTTGTAAGCTACCAATTAATGTCAGGAAATATAAATGATTAACTGAAATAAGGCAATTACCTCTTTGTCTGTTTCTCTTTCTCTGTCTCTCTTTCCCGCTCTCTCTTCTTTTTCTGTACCTCTCTCAATCTTTCTCTGATGACAAGTGGCACTTAATCTACTCAGTCTGCTTGAACAAAATACACTATCTCTAATCTCTCATTAGTCTAAAGCTAAATCTAAAAATAAGTGATAAATCTTCTGGACTTAGAATTTAAAGCATGAATAGGAGTTTGTAAGATTTAGATATATATAATGCTTCAGTTCCATGACTTTTCTTAAGATTATTGTTTATATGAGGCTAGATGGTTGATATTTCAATGTAGTACTTCATACCAAGATTCTGTGCCCGAATTCTTTCACTGTTAGGTTAGAGATTGTTTTTTCTTTGTATTAGAAGAGTTTGAAATGATTACTAGACAGTTAACAAAGGAAATGCAGGTGTCTACCTGACGTCTTATTCCAGCCTGCTTGTTTCATTGCTCTGTAAGTGGTAAATGTTCGGCACTAAGAGAGTTGGCAAAATCTTATGGGAAAAGCAAGCACAGATATGTAAGTCAAGTCCTGGTTTAAATCCTGGACCTTGGCATTCATGATTTCTGGGACTCCAGCTTTGTAATTTCCCATATTTGAATAACAATAAGGAAAGACTACTTCCTGAGAAATATTTCTCATCACAAATTAGCCATGCAGCTTGAACTGAGCTTGGTAAAACTGAGGCTATTGGCAGGAAAGCTAGGAGAGGAGAATAATTGTAACTTGGGTATGTGTGAGAGCATGTCTTTAGACCTCTACCTTATGATAGACACTAAAAGTCAACAGTTAGGGATTCTCATAACCTAAAGACTTTGGGTTTGAGCAAAATTTGCGCTGGAGGACAGGGACAGATATGACTTTTGAGATGGTAGAGAAGGTCAGATGGAATGTTCAATAAGTGTACTGTCTCCACAACCTTCCCTCTTTGACCAGCACAGTTCAGTCAATCCAAGCCAGCACTTTAAACCTGGATGTTGCCACCACTATTTATGAACACACTTGGATTGTATTGGCTGTTGGACTTTCAGAGCAATCCTAGATCCTGACAGTTATAAATGAGGGGATTTTCAGGGTAAACGAGGAAAGCTACTTGTATTTAATTAATTTTCAGTACTGATAAGAATAGCCATATAGCCTTCTGTGAAACTTCCTCTTCTGACCTAGATATTTGCATTCTTTCTATTCTTTTATCTGCCTATTCTAAACCAAAAGTGAGATCAATGTCCTCCCCTTCCCCCCACCCCCGCCATACTGGCAGATAGAGTTGAAGAACTACTTCCCATTTCTTATGATAACAACTCCTGTTGGATCTGGAAAAAAAAAATCTCTTTTTTCCATTATCTGGGTATTTTTTCAATTCTAAGGTAGTAAACTAAATATACATGACCAACATCGGCTGAAATAAATGACACTAGTGCACAATATGGATAAAGCCAGGATGTCTTGATAGAACAAAGAATCAGAATTTTAGCCCAGGAAGAAACCTTAGTCATAATCTGGTCTAACTTCCTCATACTGAATCACAGAAAGGCCAGTGATTTGTACAAGAACTCAAGGTGAATAAGTATGAGAGCCCAGACTGTGATATACGGTCTAATATCTTTAGCTATAAAACAGGGATAATAATCTCACTGAGGGGTTGTGATGATCATATGTTCTATCTGCAGCACTTTCACATGTGTGGCTTTTTTTTTTCAATTATTCTACCATAACTGTTGGGTTCTTTTGATAGGAAATTATACCTGAGTGCACTATATAAAGATGCTTAGCCATGACGATATGAGCCTCAAGTCCCTAGTCTGTAAAAGATAGCTAATTCAAACAATCTCATAAGATTTGAAAGTATCAAATGGCAAAATATATGCAAAACACTGAAAATTATAAAGTAATAGTAAAACATTAGTTACTGTTATTATCTCTTTCAAGTTCTTGTCTCAATGTAAACGCAAATGCCCTCAACAGAACACCATTTGTCTGAGTTTCAGTTGGGGATACAAAGAAGGATTTAGTCAGAAAAAATAATGAACCTAAAAATACGCCACTACCGAAAGGGGAGAGACATATTTTGACAGTGTCGTTAGAATAAAACAATACCTGTGTTTTATTTTTATAGATGATGCATTCACTGAGCAATCCTATTGAAGCATTTGGGCATATTATTCATTGGTCACTATGACATAAAATTTGACTGTTACATATGTTCTCAGAAATGGAGCCAGATACCTGAATACTGAAATGACATGGGGAAATCAGATATAAAGTTGAATGTAAATTTATTGTGCAAAAATTATTTATTTTAAAATGATTCTACACATACACAAATTAGAACAACCATTAATCTAGTCATAAAAAATTCCAAGATATCCTATAATATATTATTTTTATATTTTGAAAATAATAAAACTTAGGTGATATCTATTCAAGATGAGAATGTGTATTGAGAAGACAGGACATGGTTTGCTTTTGCTGGTTTCTTGGGAATACAAACCTTAGAAAGGCTGATGGGTAGCAGCCTGACAATAGCATGGTTTTGGGAGTTTGTTCAGGTCTGAAACAACAGTCTTTGGGACCTTTACTTCAGTACGGAATGTACTGGCTCTGATAGATATGTTTAATTCCTGTTTCCAAAGGTAACATTGACAGTTCCACTCATGTTCCCTGTATAAAAATCCTGATTATTAGATACAGCCACAGAGGCACCTTGAGCTCTTTCTGAGATGACACTGGATAGAAACAAACCAAAAGACCAAGGAACATATAGTTTCATTGTTTCTTGTACCCACTCTACATATGGTTTCCATTTCCCCTTTCAAAACATTCACTGTATTTTAAAGTGAACAAATACACTCTAGTGTAAAAACATTGATTGAATTCCATGTTAGTTTAAGGTAGTACACCAATCACAAAGTAGCATTATGGAGATTCATAATAACCTCAAGAAGTGAGTCAAGTTTGGCCCACAACAGTAAGTGCTTAGAAAGTTCAATGCTAATTGAACCAGTTGAAATAAACAGCCATCTTCTTCTGATTAGCAGACGTCAAGAAATCAAAAGACAGAACTGACAAAAATAGTGATTATATTGATTACATTGAGGTTCAAATCCTTTCAGCAAATGAATTCTGTTGGCCAACCTGTACTTTCTTAAAGAATCACAGCATGAATAAAGACATGATATGAGTCACAGTCCTGCATGGTGCTGAACAAAATCGCTTTTAAGTCATGATTCATGAAGACTTTAGCTTTGGAAATTGCAAAGTCTTTCTTCTTATCTAAAAGTTAAAGGGGAAAATTTTTTATTCTTAATTGTAATCTTATGGAACAACAAAATAAATGCTTTCATATTATGTTGATCCTTTATATCCTGAATTATATTGAATAAATGATTAAATTTCATATCCTATTTGCTTTAAATCTAAGGGAGGTAATGGTCTAGTAGGTCTATTCCTGAGCTAGAAATGAGAAGTCCAGAAAGATTTATTTATTTGATTTTTAAATTAAATGCCTTTGCTAAAAAGCCTAGCATAGAAGCGCTGAAGCATCATTAAGTATAAAAAAATATTTAGGCCAAGAGATGACAGTAGTAATACAAAGAAGAAACCAGGACAGTTGAAAAGCAGCACTCAGATAATGGTGCCTCATTAGTACATTGAAGCAGTCAGGTTTTTAAATAATGGTTTAAAACAGAAACTAGGCCATTTGATTTACACTGAGGTGAAGGTTATAAAGACAAGATCTTTCCACAAGAGAAACATTTTTGAGGCCAAGATCATGGCTCTAGTATCCTGTGTTATAAACAACAACAACAAAATGGGTGGCAGAGTGCCACAATTACTCCCAACTGCGAAGAAGATACATAAAGATAGAGATCTCTGAGATTGCCAGGATTAAAATTATGGCAGGTCTTAAATAAATTCAACAAGTTCACTGCATGTGTAAAGAGAATATTTGGCATTTTAAATTTATTTTTATTTTAAAGATGTGGGTACAATTCATGGTTAGGTGCACAAGTGGTCGTTGCACAGGTGAAGTTTGGGCCTCCCACTGGTCCTCACTTGGCTTGGTTTGGGATCAGGTATTCTTTTTTTTTTTATTTTTTAAGTTGGAGTCTCACTGTCGCCCAGACTGGAGTGCAGTGGCCGCTCCCGGCCACCGCAGTCTCAACCTGCTTGGCTCCGGCGATCCTTCCGCCTCAGCCTTCCAAGTAGCCGGAATTACAGGCACGCGTTACTACGCCCGGCTGATTTTTTGATTTATTGTAGAGATGAGGTCTCGCTGCCCAGGCGGGTCTCGAACCCGCGGGCTCAGGCAATCCACTCACCTCAGCCTCCCAAAGGTGCAGGATTACAGGCTGAGCCACCCAGCCCGGCTGGGATCAGGTATTCTTATTGATGTTATGTGGCCCCTTCTCCTCCCTTCCCTGGCAGTGTTCTGCTACGGCCAATCCCTTTCATGTAGTATTATGATAAATGTTCAGGGTTCACTTATGAGTGAGAACATGTGGTATTCAGTTCTTTGTTTCTGTGATAAATCACTGAGTATGATGGGCTCTAAATTCATCCAAATTGCTGTGAAGTCTGATACCAATCCTACTGAAAGTATTCCAGGCAATCAGGGCATTTTTTTTTGATTGACTACCTAACATCCACTTCCAATAGTACTTTAGTTTCTTTTGGGGAGGTACTTCTCCCTTATTCTATGTCTTTTGGTGCCAGTGTAACTCCTTCTGCCTGCTTTCACACACAGAGCTGAGGGGTTGACAGCATTTCTCTCCTCCTGATGTTTTGATGGGATGGACATAAGACCTAACTGACTGAAGATTTTCTTTCAAGACTTTCACCTTGGAAGTGTGAAGCAAGGCCAGAAGAAATAGGTGGATAGAATTGTTTATGGTGCTAACTACAGGGATATAACCATAAGGATTTTGATATAAGACAATTGTTTGTTTCCTGGTCTTAGCCTTCTGATGTTCCCTTACCATCTGGTTCTTCTACTTCCATCAATACTGAGACACTAAATTCTTTCTAATAACTTCCCTTTTGCTTAAGCTAAGAGTCCATTCTGATACTTGCACCATAAAGCCACAACTGTTCTACTGTGGAAGTTAAATAAAGCAAGATTGCAGGAATAAATCTCTGCAATGAGTTGCAAGTTTCCCTGCAGAGTAGAGGTTATTGCTTTTTGAGAGCTTGTGGAGGTATTTTTAAGAATGAAAGCACTTTGAAAGGAGATGCATAATATTAGTATTCATATACCTTTGATGTCTGATAGCAATTCTTACCAGAGATGAATTCCTCCTGGAAAATTTAAGACTTACTGAAATATTACATAACCTAGATTTTACAGGACTGAAAAAAGAAATCACCTTTGTACCCAAAGAAGAAAGCATATAACTGTATACGGAAATGCACTATGGTTATGCTTTTCATTATTAAATAAGAGCTTTTACAGATTCTTGCCCATACCTCTTTATTTAAACATCTACACAAAAGTAGTGGGGCAGAATTAATTAGTAACATATATCTAAAATTGAAAGAGACTAGAAATCATGTAGTCCAGTTCATTTCTTGGTGCTCTAATCCCTTATATAACACATCCTGAACAGTTGTGTTGTTGATTGAATGCCATTAGTTATTGATTATTGAGTGCCCACTAACTCACAAGGCAGCCTATTCTGCTGTTACAACTTTGCTTATTACAATATTTTTCTTGACTTTGCACCCAAATCTATCTTGATTTAAATTGTATGCATTTGGTGATCACAAAATTTATCTTTGGAGATACAAAGAATAAATTTACTTTAAATATTTGCTTATGATTTCTTAAATTATTTTTCTGCCTATATCAGCACTGTCAATTAAAAATAAAAACAGAGGTAACACATATGACATTACCTTATATACGGAAAAATTCTAGGAAGCCACTAAAAATGATTAATGCTAATAAACAACTGCAACAAGGTTGAAAGATACAAGATTGATATACAAAAATAAATTGCATATCTACACAGTATCAATGAACAATCTGAAAATTAAATTAAGAAAATAATTCCATTTATAACAATATCAAAAATTATAAAATACTAAATATAGATTTAATAAAAGAAGAGTAAATCCTTTACACTGAAAATTATAAAATATTTTTTAAAGAAATAAAAGAGTATCAAAATATGTCTATGTAGTCTTTTGACATCTCGGTTTTATGAATCAGAAGATTTAATGTTATTAAGATGACAATATTCTCCAAATTGACCTACCAATTCAACACAATTTCTATCAAAATGCTATCTGGCTTTTTTCCAAAGTTAACAATCTAATCCTAAAATTCATCTGAAATGCAAGAAACTCATGGTAACCAAAACAATTTTTTCAAATGAACAAAGCTGGAAGACTCACAACTCCTGATATAAAAACATACTACCAAACTGCAGTAATCAAGACAGTGTGGCATTGGTATAAGAGTAGACATAGAGATCAATGGAATAAAATTGGGAGTCCATAAATAAATCCTTACATTTATGGTCAATCAGTTTTGAACAAGAGTGACAAGTCAATTCAGTAGAGGAAGAAATAGTCTTTTTAATAAATGGTGCTGGTATAAATGAATATTCTTATGCAAAAGAATAAAGCTGAGCCACAGACAAAAATGAACTCAAAATTAAGCGTTTATCTAAATGTATATTTTTTAAGTATAAAGGTCTAAGGAGAAGCATAGGATTAAACCTTTGTAACCTTAGGTTAGGCAATAACTTCTTAGACATAACACCAAAAGCCTATGTGATGTGAAAAAAGCAAAAACAAGTACACTGGACTTTATAAAATTTAAACCTTTTGTGCTGCAAATGAGAACCTTTGTGATGCATCAAAAACATGAAAGAACCACTATAGAATGGAAGAAAGTACTTGCAGATCATATATCTGATAAGACTTTCATTCAGAATATAAAGAGCTCTTACAACACAAAAATGAAAACACGAATCACACAATTTCAAAAACGTGAAAAAGATTTGAATAGCCATTCCTCCAAAGAGGATATACAAACCAATAAGCACATGAAAAATGCTCATTAGCCTTTAGGGAAATGCAGATCAAAACCATGAGGTACCATTTTACATCCACTGGGATGGCTAGAATGAACAGATAAACATTACTACTTGTTACCAAGAAGTAGAAAGAAGGTGGATAAATTATAACCCTCATATTTTGCTTGTGGGAGTGTAAATTGGTGCAATTTATTTGGAAAACAATTCAGCAGGTCCTCAAAATGTTACACATGCACTTATCATATGTCTCAGCAATTCCATTTCTGAATTTATACCCAAGATACATTTTTAGAAGTTCACACCAAAACCTGAACATGGATATTCACAGCAGCATTTATTCATAATAACCAAAACATAGAAAACAGCCCAATGCCTATCAACTGATGAATAGACAAAATGTAGATAGCTATACAATAAAATATTATCTAGCCATAAAAAGGAATGAAGATGTTTATACACCTGTGTTCAGAACAGCACTATTTATACTGACCAAAAAGTGGAAATGGCCAAAATGCCCCTTAAGAGATAAATGAATAAACACAATGTGGTATATTCATTCAATGAAATACTATCCAGTTTTTAAAAGCAATAAAATTCTGATATGTACTACAAATAGATGAACTTTCAAAACATTGTGCTAAATGAAAGAAGTCAGACACAAAAAGACAACATGCAGTATGATTCCATGTATATAAAATAATAGCTAAATCTGTGAACACAGAAAGAGAATTAGTGGTGTCCTGGGAGAGCTGGGGGAAATGGGGATTGGCTGCCAGTGAGTGTTAGGTTTCTTTTTTGGGGGTGATGCAAGATTAGAAATTGGGTTTGCACAACTCTGGAAATATACCTTAAATTGCTGGCTTATATACTTTAAATGGGTGACTTTTTAAAAAGTGCGATATTCATATAGCTGATTCATCTTTTAATTGATCCCCACATTGACTTTAAATGAATGCACAGAGCTACAAACTGTCATCCAAAATTATAATACACAGGTAAAACCAACACCACAATATACACAAATGTCAAGGAACTTACCCTAAAAAAAGGAACATGGTAATATAAAATTATAAAGCAAGAATAAAAGCCTTTCAGAGCAAATAATAGCCTCACATTTCTAATAAAGTAAAAACAGTCATTGAGGTATAAAATAATTTTTTAATTTACTTTAATTAATTATTTTTTGAGTTGGAGTCTCACTCCATGACCCAGGCTGGAGTGCAGTGGCAGTGGCACATTCACGGCCACCCTAGCATTGATCTGCTGAGCTCCAGCTATCCATCTGCCTCAACCTTCCAAGTAGCCAGAACTACCCGCATGCGCTTCCAAGCCCGGCTAATTTTTTATTTATTGTAGAGATGAGGTCTCACTAAGTTGCCCAGGCTGGTCTCGAATACGTAGACTCAGGCAAGCTATTCACCTCGGCCTCCTAAGGTGGTGGAATTACAGGCTGAGCCATCGAGCCCGGCATAGTTTTATTTTATTATAGAGATTGGGGTACAAGTAAGGATTAACTGCACAAGTAAGCCTCATGCAGGTGAAGTTTGGGCTACCAACTGGCCCTCTTCCCCTGGTAAAGGATCCTGTACCTTTTGTGTTATTACTACTACTCTGCCCCTGGCAGTGTCCAGCGATTGCCAATCCTGCCTTTGTGCTAATGTGATTAAAATTCAGGTCCCACTTAATAAGTGAGAACATGAGGTATTTAATTCTCTGTTTCTGTGGTAGAGCACTAAGTGTGATGGTCTCCAACTCTATCCAATTTGCTGTGAAGTTCACTATTTTGATCTTCTTTATGGCTGTGTAATGCTCCATCATGTATATATACCACATTTTCTTTACCCAGTCTACTTTCGATGGGCAGTAGGTTTGGTTCCATGTCTTTGTTACTGTTAATAGTGCAGCTATAAGCATGCAAGTGCAGGTGTCTTTTTAGTAGAATAATTTATGTTCCTCCGGATATGTTCCCAGGAGAGGGATTGTTGTATTATATGAAAGGTCAATTTTTAGTTTTTTAAGGAATAACCACAACACTTTCCATAGAAGTTGAACTAATCTGCACTTAAATGGGTGAATATTATGGTATATGAATTATATCTCAATAAGATAATTTAAAATAAATGGAAAACAGCAGCAAACAAACAAAAAAAATGGGTAAAACCAAGAGTAAATCTTTCGACAAGCTAGGTACTTTTTTCTGTTACTTACTATCTTCATCAATCTGTGTGATTTTTTTCACAACATTTAATAATTTTGTAATTATTCCTTTTTATTATTGCCTGTCTTCACTAGCTTTTGAGTTCTTTGAGAGCAGGTATTATTTCTTTGTTGTTTACCATTGTATATTCTTAGCACTTAATATAGTGCCTGTCATTTATAGATAGCCAATAAGAATTTGTCATTGCTGTTAGGCCAGCTGAAACAAATACATTAAGTAGTTCATGCAATAATGCCTGAATGGTTAAGAATCAACCCTGTCAATCAAAGTTCCTCTATTTTGTTCTTGAAAATATTTTGAGACTGCAACGACAGCCATGAAAAAATCTAGATACTTGATATCCGTAGTACATTGCAATATTCACAATTAGTTGAGTTAGCATCATACTCTCAGTGAGCCTGAAACAGCTTAGACATTTATGATAAGGGATGAATTTATCAAGAGTTAAAGAGGCTCAGAGACAGTGCATCAGCAAAAAGCTTTGCACATAATCCGTATGCCATAATTCATATAGCATTAATGTCATTATAATGATAATATAATCTTACATTTACAGCATTCTCCAGTTTACAATAATCTTTCACATATGGATTTATTTAGTGAATAGCCAAGTGAATATAAGTCCATCCAGAAATCTAGACAACAGCCCAGGTCACCCCTGGTAGTAAGAATTCTAATCACCTGATCATCAAGTATAAAAAAGGGACAATGCTCTCAGATGTCAGTAATGGGAAGCCTGTAGTAACTGCTCATCTTTTAAACTCCTAGAGGACACTTGCAAACCCTGGAGAAAAGCTCCAGACTTTATTCATCCAGAAACCCTGGATGCTTCATTCATCCAGAAACTTGCTCTCTGTTGTATTATACTTTTCTGGCTTTTCTGTGTGGCACCCTTTGACATATATCATCTATACGTAATCATCTAGTCTAAAAGCCTTTCCTTAAGGGCCATACCCTACTCATCATTCTCTGCCAACAAGGCTATCTCCAGTGATTCCCTGAGTATTTCTAGTTTGCTGAAGTCCACGGTTAACTCACCATTGTTGTGGCTACTGTGTTCTAGCAGTGGGACCTGTGATCTCGGTGGGTGGGCCTACTTTAAAGCCATCTAAGCATCCATGGGATCTTGTTTCCTAATTATTTTTTAATTGAACAGTTATTATCTTTTATCCCAGTCATTAACATTTATTTCTTTCAACTCAATATACATATCAACAAATAACAAGAAAAGAGAAATGAGGATTGGAGATAAGAAGGGAATTCATGCTGGAGCAGATGTATATATATATTTTTTCTACTGTCTTTTTTTTTTTTTTGAATTGGAGTCTCACTCGGTCACCCAGACTGGAATGCAGTGGCCACTCCCGGCCACTGCAGCC
>NW_007186261.1:17998-75532 GCF_000164805.1 Carlito syrichta
TGTGTGTGTGTGTGTGTGTGTGTGTGTGTGTGTGTGTGTATGTGTGTGTGTGTATGTGTGAAATAAAGAACTCCAGAGAAGCCTATGCATTGTTTTGAAAGAATATGAATTCATTAAAGTGTTTACTTCTATATAACAAATGCCCAAGATCTATCACTGAAATAGACTTCATGCTCCCTTCCTCATAATTATTTTAAAAGTTAGAGAAGTTCTTTGAACCCATGGGAAGTGAAGGGGTAGATTGGAATGGAATCTCTTCATCAGTTTGCCCTTTAGATAGTCTTTACTTGGCTTGAGTTTGGGAGAAAAAAGGTAAGAGGAATTAGAATGATTTCTCCTTGATCATAAACTTAAGACAGTACAAAGAATAAAACTTTAGTTCCACTTGCATTTTCTTCCCCAGACACACAGCAATCAAGCTTTTCACTTGTTATAGAATGACTATTATGTGAACAGAAATCAATGAAAGCTCCTGCTGAATGGAATTGTTTGTTGGGTAAAATTTGCTGTTAAAAATTTCAACAAAGCAATGTTCTTTGCATCATTCCTTTAGATGTGAAAATTGCTTTGCTGTACAGCATGCCTCTTTGCAATGGCTTTTTATTTTACTAGCACTTCAAGAGTCTATTTTTCTGCATGTTGTTTCATGGTATTAATAACTCTTTCTTCCTAGAGAAAATGTTAACAAGGGTAAAACTACTTTAAACCGCCCTGTGACCTCCAAGTATTTCAAGGGATCTAATGATTTTAGGGCTTGATTTTGATGCATTACTGTTTCTTTTCCTCACTTGATTATTTTATAGTACTTGGAACATTGTTCAGTTTTTTTCACAGCAAATAAAATAATAACTTAAACCATGGAAATACACACTAAATTTGGTGTGAGAAAAACAAAAGTTGAACCCTACCTTTAGCACTTACTAATTGTGTGAGTTTGGAAATTCCACTTAACTTCTCTGTGTTCTGATTTCCTCATCTGGAAAATGGAATTGGATTATAATCCCTTACTAATGAGAGGGGTGTTAGAATTCAAACACAATAATGCAAGTGAAAATCTGGAAACTAGAAAGTACAAACAAGTATGACATGACTTATTACTATGAACTAGTTACTTTTCAAAGGTTCATCTTTTGATTAGCTATCTAGAATACAAAATATATCATTTTATAGAAAATACACTACACATAAGAGATTCTCAAATGTATTCAGGTGGTGGAAAATTTGGAAAGCAAGGTGCTCTTTGCAGATTACTATGGAATACTGATATATTTAATTCCATCATAGGAAATAGTAACATTCAACTAATGAAAAATGTGAAATAAGCATATGGATGTATTTGCAACCATGACTAAGAGCTCATGTGTCCATGAAAATAGTTTTGTCATACACACACACACACACACACACACACACACAAACACACACACACACACAAACACACATACATATATAATAGATTCTTTGTTCACTCATTAATGATGATTTGTCATCTGCTAAGCTTACTTGCAGATAAGAAGAAATAGTTGGCAAAGATTTAAGAAATATTAATGAGGAAAATTTTAAATTGATAATATATTTCAAGGGTATACATCTTACTCTGCCTCCCTCCCCCAGCTCTCCACTATAATTGAGACAGGACTAACTCATGAATCTTCAGAGTTATGTGAAAGCAGAGATTCAGGATCATGATCATAAAGGATGATTTTGTACCCAGGCCAGCTCACAGACATCTCATTAATCTACAAAGTGATTGTTCTAAAGATTATCTATCTATATGTCCATCCACCATCCATCCATTCATCCATCCATCCATCCATCCACAGAGACAGAGATAGAGACAGAGATAGAAATGAAATTTGGGACTATATTTCTAGTATCTAAATCTCATAGACATAATAAGCACCCAATATATATGTGTTGATAAATGGGATTAGGACCAGGAACATGTCTATAGAAATGGGAGAGAAAAGTAGAGATAGTGGGTAAATTAGTAAAAACTGATTCTGACATGGATATAAAACCTTTCGCATCTCTTTTGAACTTTATCTACATTTTTCTGTTCATTCATGTAGAAGGAGAGAATTTAGATAAATAAAGGGTTTTTCTGTAGGGATATTTTGTGTTGAAAAGGTGTGGGGCTGTGGGAGAAAAGAAAGAACTCATGAGATGCCCCTGGAAGAAGGCTGTCCCACATGCCCACTGAGAAGAGGATGGTGATGTCTGGTACAGCTAGGATATATGGGAGATTGTGAGGTTGTACTTAGCCTTCTCTTCTACAGGAGCAGTGTGAAAGCCTGAAAGCATGTGTGCAGGGCCCTGCCCTCTAAACAAAGCTAAATAAACCCCCATCATCTTTTGTGCCTGAAGGCAACTCACCAGCTACTTCAGTTGTTTCCACTACATGGCAATAGGAAATTGACAAGGTTATAAGTCCCATGAGTCCTTTTAGTTCTGAAGTATAGAAATGCGTTGGCTGCCTGAGGCCACACCAATAGGGGCTTGGCTAATAACAGTGGGGCAGTAACAGTACAGGTCATTTATTAACTCAGTGTTTTCAGATCAGAAAATGTTATTTTTGAAATGTTGATGAGGGTAAATTCTAATCATCTTTATGGGTGCTTTTAGGATTAAAGAAAAGCAGCTTATAAATTCTTCCTTTACACAATAATGAAAAACACTAAGACCTAAGAGAGCTTTTATTGTTGCTCTTGTTAGACATAAATAGTCTTACTAGGCTAGTGAAGACTTATTTAATGTAAACATTTCTCCCTTCTTTCCCTACTATCTTAGTTCACCTTTATTATATATCTTAAAATATATATATATATATATATATATATATATATATATAATTACCTAAAATATGTCAGCCATTTGGTTAAATAATTCATTGAAATAGAAGAGTTGGACTTAAAAACATGCCCTTAATTTAGGACAATTTGATAATCTAGCCTTCATCTTCTACTGAGTCATACTAATTCATTACTAAATTGTGGAAGTAAGTCAAATAGTTTTCCTTAGAAAAACTTCTGCTTCCATAGCTTATGCATGAATATTTCATCAGGTTTTACCTTCTTCTCCTCATGATCCACATGATACCATAATGCATCATAACATAAAGCACCTTATGTGAACTTAAAGGTCACTATACTCAGTGTAAGGGGAATGAATTCTAATTCAAATATGACCCTGTTGGATTCTACTTCTGTGGCCTTTGGCTTTTTAATCTTTAAAGTAAGAGAATCAGACATAGGGCACGCCCTCATATACTAGGGCCACAACCATGCTTTATCTTCCACAAGAGTCAGGGTCCCAAGCCTGTCAGAACTAAAATTGCTTCCTTTCTATTATTCTCAAAGGCTGGTGTGTATGTATCGATGTCCCAGTTCCCCTAAAACATCTTCAATACGTGTGTTATTCATACATTTCTCTAACCATAAAAGACACTAGGCATTTGTATCCTCTGTGTGAGATGGCCCATCACGCTGGCAATGTCTAATTTGAAAAACAAGCAAACAAAACTCAGCTTTCATCACATAGTGCTCCTTCAGAAATGGGCAAAAAATAAAGGTGGTAACTTAGTCATGGGCAAACATAGTCATGGGAACAGAACAGGACAAGACTGGTAGCATGGCCGTGGCATAATGGCCTGATGAAAGATAAAGGATCTGATGTGTTTCCACCCTCTCTCCCTCAACCTATTTTGGGGCTAGCAGGAGGATGGCTGGTTCCTGAGATTACCTGCAGATGAAAATCAAAGAAAATTAGGAAACGCATATTTTAAAATGTGAATTTGACATAGCAAGAAGTTAAACTTTTTTTTTACATTATTTTATTATGACGAGGTGGGATACAAATTAGGATTAAGTATTTATGTAATGTATGCTTAGGTGAAGTTTGGTTCTCCAACTAGTCCTCACGTCTCTTAGTTTGGGATCAGGTACCATAAGTTGGGGTGATTGTGTTGCTATATACTTCCCACTCCTTTACTCCCCTGGCAATGTCCTGTGACTGCCAATCTCACCCCTGTGCTACTGTGATTAGTGATTATGTCCCACTTATGCATGAGAACATGTGGCAGTTGGTTCTTTGTTTCTGTGATAGATCACTAAGAATGATTGTCTCCAATTCCATCCAATTTGCTGAGAAGGCCATGATTTTGTCTTTCTTTATGGCTGTGTAATATTCCATTGTGTATGTGTTTATCAGAAGTTAAATGTTAAAGATTGAATTATTGTTTGAAATTCTTCATGCCCTCCCCTTGTCAGAGTTCTCTAGCCATGTACTTTCCTTGTGACTCTGAAGAATCACTAGTGTGGTTGGAATCGTTTTCCCACCCAACAAAGCTGGTCTAGATTTTGTGACTTAGTTTAATAGAATAAGAATGGAATGACAGTGCAGTACCAGACTGAGTTCTGCATTCTGTGATTTGTCACCAGGATATACCCTGTATTGCTGCTGGTCCAAGGAGAATGAAGAGTCATGTTGAGCAGAGGTGAACCCAGCCCAGGGCTTTTAGTCAAGCCCAGGTGACCTGAAGCCCAATGCAAGCCTATTCTAGTCATCCCATAAACTCATGAGAAGCAAGGAAAATAAATGCATAAGCCCCAAATTTGGGGGTGAATGGTTTTCCAGCCTCACTGTGGTCATAGCTGATCAACATACTTAGAAAAATGTATTTAATGTGTTATAAGATGGAAATAACCATCAGTAAATTAGATAATAAATCCACCCATTTCTCTTATTTTTTCCTTCCTTGTCTTTTTGAACTCTTTCTTTCCTCTTTCATTCACCTCTTTCTCTGTCCTTCTCTGTCTTTCACACATATTTGTTGAAAGTCTATGTGCCCCAAACTATGCTGGTTCTAAAAAAGTAGGCCAGCACAACTCCCACCCTTATGAAACCCCACAGCTAAGATGAGTGTTCTGAAGAAGAGCAGTGTGATAGGCACATATACCTGAGGAAGTTAACCTAGACTGTGTCAAAGAGAATTCCCCAGAGGATAGGAGAGTTTGAGACAGACAACAAGTTGAGTCACCTATGTAGACCAAGGGGTAGGAAAAATAACTTTCTACGAGATATAAAAGCATGTGCAAAGAACCTGAAACAGAGAAAAAGAGGTTTTAAAGATAAAAAATCGTCATTATCAGCCACAACAACAAAAACAGAGTAGAGTGGAAGGCAGAAATTAGGAAGGAAAGTGAGTCAGATGTGGTGGCTCATGGCTGTAATCCCACACTTTGGGAGGTCAAGGCAGAAGGAATGCTTGAGCCCAGGAGTTTGATTCCAGCTTAGGCAACATAGTGAAACCTCATATCTACATAAAATAAAAACATGAAAAAAAAATGAGCAGGACATGATGGCACATGCCTGTAGTCCCAGCTACTAGGAAGGCTGAGGTGGAAGAATCATTTGAGCCTAGGAAGTTGAGGCTCCAGTGAGCAGTGATCATGCCACTGCACTCTAGTCTGGGTCACAGAGTACTGGAACTAAAACTTGAATAGTTATTATGTAATCACTAATAGTCAACTTAACCCAAAAGGATGATATAACTATTTGGGGAGAAAGGGAAATGGTAGGAGAACTAGAAAGAGGGATGGTTCCCATTTTTCTAACAGGAAATTTATAGATAGCATATAAGACTGGAAAAATAGCTGTATAATATTATTTGAAACTTTTGAAGTACAAACCCAAAAACTTAGCTAAAGGAGATGACAATACATGGCGATGAAGGGTAGGGAGAGAAGGAATGTTTATTTTCAGTCATAAGCCTGATAGTGTATGATTTTAGAAATTATGTGCATGTTTTTAAAACACACACTTTAAAAAGCAAAGGCAAAAGTAATCGTTGGGCTTCTGGTGTGCACAACTTTCTTTAACTGTAATATGCTGGCGGAACTTAAATCAGACATTTAAACAATCTGTCAATCTGGGTTTCAGCTATTCAGTTCTTCAGTGCAAAAAATACCTCTATTTCAGAAGGGAAAGTATGATGATCAGTGAGCTGGAGTCCTCCTGAAAAACAGTCAGAAAAGTTGCCAGAGCACACAGAAACTCTTGCCAGTCAAACCCTGGGGTGCACACCTCTTCCCTGGACAGCCCCAGTCTCATCCTCCCCTTCTTTTGACCCACACATGTGGGAATTTAGTTGGACCATTCCCTCACTGCCACTGCCCACTTCTCCAAATCGGTCTCACCACTGCCTCATGACTGCTGGAACATATGTCAAACGTTTCCAGCTTCTTGTCTCCCCGCTGTTTCTGAAGTAAGCAAGCAAACCTCTTTTGGGCTTTTTATATCTCCCCTCTTCAAGAAGCAGATGGGGAGTGACAAAAATAACAAATGTCAGGGAAATGCCTGGGCTCTAAGCATCTCGAAGAGTAAATTCTAGCCCAAGTAGTCTTGATGTTCACCAAATAGTAACAGAGCTAGTTTGTTCTTCTGCTTCCAAGGTTCATGGTCTGAGAAGGTCCTCAGGCCCTTGAACAGATTCGTGTCATTTTCAGTTTTATCATAAAACAAATGGATTCTTATTGTTCAACTCATACTGTTATTCATGAAATTCCAAGGACACTAGCCTGCTAGTTGTTACTAAATACATCAAACACCATCCCACCTCAAGATCCTTTCCTTTTGGGACACTCCTTTTACAGACATCCACGTGGTGCAATTACTCACTTCCTTCATATATTTTCTCAAATATCACCTTGTTCATGTAGCCTTTCCTGACGTCATTATTTAAAATTACAATCTTCCCTAACCTCTCAACCTGCTTTACATTTTCCGTAGCACTCGCTGTCATTTAAACTACTCATTTTACTTATTTGTTTATTGCCTTTCTTTCTTTTGTGGGAAGAAAGCTTGTGACAACAGGAAATTTTGTCTCAAGTGCCTAGAACAGTACCTGGCACAATGTAAGTGCTCAATAGGTAGTTTTTGAATAAGTAAAATAATGTCAATTTATAATAGAACTTGAGCTCAAGTTCAGTGAATAGTATAATTTCTTGAACCTCTTCCAACAAGTAAAGGCCATACATGTAAGAAATACTTTTGATTAACTCAAGTTATTAATATTTTTGAATCTCAGGTTCGAATATTGAATGCTCTAAGAAGAAGTAGAGTAATACTCACTTTCTAATATCATAGTTGATATTTAATAAATATTTGCTGGATGACAAGTCTGGATGGCAGGGGACACATTTCAGCTGAAAAATATAGTCCCTAAGTTCCTATAGTCCCTAAGATTCAGGTATGTTACTACAAGCGAAGAGTCTTCAAAACTGAGTATAAAAAAGAAGCAGAGGTTGAGCAGCCAGCACCAGATTATATTGAGTTCTTTCAGCCACATGAAATGTCTGCAGTCTTTAACATGGAGGATTTGATCAGGTTTGTGTTTTACAAGGAAACTTCCTTGATGGAAGCAGAGAAGATGGATTGGGAAGTCTGGGCAATGATGGCCAGGCCAATCAGTTGATGGCACAGTCCAGGTGAGAGGTGGTGGGATAGAGGAAGGTGCAGAGACCTCAGTATTCAGCAAGTGAAACACTCTTACATGCCTGGTAGAATTGTCAAATGATAAGCAACCTTGGAAAACTTTTGTAGTTCCTCAAAATATTAAACATGGAGTATGATCACAAGTTCTACTCCTTAGGTATCCACACAAAAGAATTTAAAACATGTCCACACAAAATGTTCATGGCAGCATTATTCAGAATAGCCCAAAGTGGAAACAATCCAAGTGTCCATCAATGAATGGTTGGATAAACACAATGTGGTATATCTATACAATGAGATATTAATCAGTCATTAAAAGGAGTAAAGAACTGAGGCGTGCTATAATATAATCCCTGAGGTGGGATGGTGTTTGATGCGTTTTAGTAACAACTAGCAGGCTAGTGTCCTTGGAATTGCATGAATAGCAGTGTGAGTTGAACAATAAGAATTCATTTGTTTCATGATAAAACTGAAAATGACACGAATCTGTTCAAGGGTTTTCAGGATGGGCAGCCTGAAGACCTTCTCAGATCATGAACCTTGGAAGCAGTAGAAGAACAAATTCTAGCTCTGTTACTATTTGGTGAACATCAAGACTACTTGGGCTAGAATTTACTCTTCGAGATGCTTAGAGCCCAGGCACTTCCCTGAATCTTGAAAACATGCTAAGTGAAAGAAGCCAATCAAAAAAGACCACATGATATATGCTTTTATTTATACCAAGTGTTCAGAATAGGCAAATCCTTAGAGACAGAAAGTAGACTACTGGTTTTTAGGCACTTGGGGAGGGACTGATTAATGGGTATGGATTTTTTTGGGAGGGTAATAAAAATATTCTGGAAATAGAGAGTGGTGATGGTGAATAAACTAAAAACCACTG
This sequence comes from Carlito syrichta, assembly GCF_000164805.1. Lineage (NCBI taxonomy): Eukaryota > Metazoa > Chordata > Mammalia > Primates > Tarsiidae > Carlito > Carlito syrichta. The sequence continues at coordinate 26,373 of NW_007186261.1, forward strand.
GATTGCATACTTTAAAAGAGTGGCTTTGTGATATATGAATCATGTCTCCATAAAGCTGGTATTTATTAACAGACATTCAGCAAGTAAAATGCACTGATCTTGGTGACACAAGGATGTGGAGAATGAAGACAAAAGTAGAGCAGAAGAAATTTGAGCCTTTAAATGTGTATAATTGATGAGCAGATAATGTTCCTTTGCCAAAATATGCATTTTTGGGGATAAAAAGTGGGCACAGGTAAGGAGATGCTAAGATATAATTAGGGGGCTGGGCAAAGGATATCCATGAGGGTAAATCTATGAATGGAGTGAAAAGTAAAGACTTAAAAAGAAATTTTTAAAAATATTCCAGGAAGAAGATAAGTGATAGAAAGAGTACACTGCTCTTTAAAAATATAATCAGATAAATCAAATTTGATAAGATGGTAAGTATAAATTGTCCAATAAAGAGATATAAGGACAGAAGTAACAAAAAAAAATCACTTGGAAGGAAGAGGTTAGAAATGGCACAACGTCAGTGTAGAGATTTCTTTTGGCCCATGGAATTCAGTTCATGTCTTACCACTTTCCACTGGATAAATTGCATGGCCGAAATTGAAAAAGGAGTTAAACTGAAATATAACATTTAAAAACCTGATGAGTTTAGATGCCTGGAAGAAACATTCTCAGGCATAAACATCTCAGATCTTATTTGGTGCCGATCCTGTTAACTGTAGAACCTGACAAGAGCATGCATACTCTGAATAAAGCTGACTTTCTTCACCAACTACATGGTTGCCACCACTGGCTGCTCCTGATCCAGTTTGCTGCTGTTTGCTACAGTTCAGGGCTAGAGCAAAGGGTCTGAGCTCAGGCCTGACTCAAGGTAGAGGGTCTGAGGCCAAGCCTCCCTCCCCAGAACTCCTCTATATTGGCATGGCATTTTTGAGCCACTCATACCACCTCTTTACCCCTATGGCACAAGGATAGTTTGAGTTGGAAGGAGCTGGAAATGATATTCCTATTTTTATGCAGGAAACAATGCCCCCTTCGAAGCATTGGAGCTCACTCATACATTAAAGACCAAACCCAAAGGAATATGGGAGAACCACGTGACTTCAAACCATTGTTTTATCTTTAAAGTAGTATTAATAGTTCTCAATGCTTGGATATCCACTATGTGCCTACTAGAATACAGAAAAAAACTATAGTTTAGTTACTCAAACTGCACAAGCCACACAGCTGGTGAGAAGTAGAATTGGGATGGGTTCTTGGGCCCATGCCTAAGTCAAACTCTTTTCACCGCATTGTGTTTTTTTCCCACTGGGAATCCCCTCCAGTAATAGCAAGCATATCAGTTTCCCCTGAACATTTTTCCAAAGCATTATTCCAAGGCACGGCTAACATGCTACTTAGAGACCCATAGGATCTGTAGCTCCCAGAAGCACAGTACTGGCCCCAGAGTCCATCAACAATGCTGCCTCTAGCACTGTAGCATTGTAGCCATTACAAACAGACAGGATTCTATCCTGAGGAAGGATTCCATCCATCTTTTGAGAGGTAATTTCCTTTTCTTTCCAAACTACCCTTTGGCAACCCAGTCTTGCGTAGCTAATACCCTTCACGTTTGTTGAGCTGCTGGTAGAGCCAGGTTCACATTTCATGTAGGGATTATTTTAATTAGAAGCATTTAAACTCAACTTTGGAGACACGAAACACATAGAAGATAATTTGAAGCAATACCTGATTAACACTGAATAATTCAGAATAAATCGGAGTATATTTTAAGCTGAGAGCCTAAGCTAACACATATAGAATATGAGTCATAGGATCACTCAGAGAAAAATGAGAAGATAGAATTTTAAGTAAGTTCAAACATATTTAGAATCAACATTGTAATTGTAGCAACACTTCCCAGTCTTTTCATTTTCTTATTTCCCACAGATGTATTTCCCCCTCAAATGCTTGTATTTTAATTTTTATCTGTGATAGTGTTTACTTTAAGCTATACTATCATGTAGCTACTTGTCATTTCTCCATGTCAACAGAGAGATTTGTGCAGCACAACCCTACAGAGTTATAGGTGGGGCTGGAGGCAGCATGAGTAGCCATCACTAGGAACAGGTTTTGCAGAGGAAATGCAGCTCTAGAAGTGTGAGGAAGACTGAGAAAACAAAGCAAAATGGTGTAACCCTCTAAAAGTCAGGGCCTCAAGAGGTCCAGTTTCTGCAAAAGTCCAAAAAAGTACTATCAAGCAAACAATAGTAATAAAAAATAATTGCATTATTTATCTATATTTAAAAACTAATGACAAAGGGTACTAATTTACCAACATACTAACCTCAACATACTACATAATGTTCTCTTTATCACATTAATCCTCTTTCTAGAATGTTCTCACCAACATTACTGTAACTATATCTCTCTCTATTAATTCTGAGCTTTCTGTTCCTGCCCCACATACCCAAAATACTTGTCAAGTGATGCTTGCCTTCATATTTATCCTCTTCTCTCTTACTTTTCTAGTTCATTCTTTCTCTCCCTCTCTCCTATTTCCCCCAATTTGCATCACATGTCTACTATTGGGAACAACTCTTTGGGTTGTGGGAATAAAATACTTTGGGTTGTGGGAATAAAATACTTATGTTTTGGAAGCTGCCAAGATTTGAGATGCCTTATTAGGTCTACTTTTGCTGCTGACTTTTTCTTCCAGTAACTAAGGTTTTGTCTTTATAGAATCAACAACTAAGCCAGGTGCGGTGACTCACACCTGCAATTGCAGCAATTTGGGAGGCCAAGTTGAGAGGACTGCTTGAGTCCAGGAGTTCAAGACCAGCCTGAGCAACATAGTGAGATCCTGTCTCCACAAAAAATTTAAAAAGGTCAGCTGGGCATCGTGGTGCATGTCTGTAGTCCTAGCTACTAGGGAGGCTGAGGCAAAAGGACTGCCTGAGTCCAGGAGTTTGAGACTGCAGTGAGCTGTGATCATGCCACCGCACTCCAGCCTGGGCAACAGAGTGAGACCCGACTCCAAAAATAAACACATAAATACATTAAAAAATAACTCACTCAAGAAGCTCTATTTATTTTGTGGCCATTTATGTTACAAAGAAATGACAAGATCAAGGCTCCTCTGCTCGTAGAGGAGTTATTTATACAGTTTGAAGCAGAGTAGGACCTCCAGTGAGAAAGATGTAAGCTTTAACAGGTTTATCGAAGCGGAAGCCTTTCCTGTGTTTCCCAGTATGCCAACTTAGCCAGACCTCACCTGCAAAAACTCGTTAATGAGGTGAATTGAAATTTAAGTCAGAAGCTCAAGAAAGTCTTTTTCCCCAGTTATGAACCCATAATCCACCAGTCTGCTAAAATATTCAGAAATCCATTTAAAATATTTCACACATTTTAAAATAAGGTCATAAAAGCTGAATGAGCATGACTGGGAACTTACTCTGCAGTTATGATCAGGCCCTCAGGCAAGAACAGTCAACTAGGTTATTAGGAAGCAGATTAGTCACCTGTTAGCTGTGCAAACTTGGGCAAACAACTTCTCTGAGACTCAGTGTTTTGCACTTTAAAATGAGGGATTATGTTATCTGATCTCTATTAATCCTTTTCAGCTGTAACATTTTAAGACTTGTAAGTTACCAGGGTTGTTTTCATTTCTCATTTTCATGTCATCTCATAAACTTCTAAAGTCTTCCTGCTTCCTTCCCTACATAGTTTTGATCTGAAGAGACATGCAGTATGTAATTTACATATACTGTGCCAAATAAGATCCAGAGACAACAGTAAGACCAATATTATCATCTCTAATTACTTTAACAAATGCTGTTGATGTCTCCTATTATTTTTCTGAACTACCTCTAGCTTGCTGCATTTCTAATGTAATTTAATTTTAAAGCATCTGACATGCTAAAGCTTTGAAAGTTATATTATCTCTTGATGTGCATCTTGAAGAATTACTTTTGTTTTCATTAGGTGTTTATGCTGCCTAGTTAAAGGCATTAACAACAGCCTTAACTTGGTGTGCTCATGAGGCCTTTTGAATATATATATATTCATATATATATATATATGACATATTTATTATTCCTCTTTTTCTATTTGTAATAAAAAGTAAGATTTAAAATCCAATGAGATGAAAACATATGTGTTAAATGCTGTTGCTTCTGCTGCTTTTTAGCATTTCTCTTTCACTGGTCAAGGGACATGTTCTTTGACACCAGATCATTCCTACATGTAGATAATGATAAAGAGGTCATTAGGCCTTTTTCAAAGGGTCTTGACCAAGTAGTTGGTAGACTCATAGATGTGGTTACTAAAATGCTGAACTTCTAAAAAGAAATCTTAGTTAAATTTACACTACAATTATGTAATCTCCAAAGTGAGCTTTCCAATGGTACCTGTTGTGGTGGTGTCCTTACCCTAGTTAATTATGCTATATTTCTAGATTAATACATGAAATTACAAAAGATGCTTTCTTGTCTACCCTCTCTGATAGGTGGAAGTAGTTTATGAAAAGTTGTCTGTCATGGTTGACAAAACTAAAGCAACAGCAATGATATGCAAATTATTTGCTATCTATATGTTTAAAGAAATTGCTAATTTTTACTTAATGGTAGCAAAATTAAGTATCTGACAGATGCTCGAATCACATGGTTCCAGTTAGTATGAACCACATATACATATTTGCTTTGGGTCATCAATAATTCCATTTACAAATCTTGAAATCTTGCCCTAACATTAGACAACAGAGTGCAACCAGGGGTCAGAAAAGTAGAAAGAATATTTTAAGGTTATGAGGGTTCCAGCTAATTTGAAAAATGACCTTTGGTTTTCTTCGATTTTGATGGAACTCTCTTCAGCATTCTTTTCTATAACAGAGACTTGACATTGGCTACTTGTGGTAGGTTGCAAAAATGACCACCAGCCTTGTGCAATGGGACTTTGCAGCTCCTTTCATCTGATGGTGGAGTGTTTTCCTTCAATCCTGGAATTTGGGCTAGTCTCGTAACTTTGTTTGACCAAAGAAATGCTGTGGCAGCAACATTGCCCCAGTGCCCTATCTAAAACCAAAAATATTTTGCATACTTCCACTTGCTCTTGGTCCCCTGTGCACATCATTTGAACAAACTTGGGTCAGCCTGCTGTACAGTGAGAATCCATATGGAGAAGTCAACCCCATTGTTCCAATCAAGATCCCAGAAATATTACCTAAAACAGTCAAGAATTCCCCCAAACTATCCCAGATCAGAAGAATCATTGAGCTGAGCTTCTTCTACTTTTTCACCCAACAGAAATATAAGCTAACCTAACGATTACAAGTTTTAAGGAGGATTTTAAGCAGCAAGAGATAACTGATATACTGCCCAAGTTATCATACTGAGATGTTCTGTTGTTGTTTATTTTCACTAGAACTTCCCTCTTTATAAATTTATATTTCATGTTCCTTGACAAGCCATGCTTTCTGAACGGTGTAATTAAAACAAGCCAAGTGGGTAAATTAAGTTCCTAATAGATATGAATGATTCTCCTAGAGACAAGTTGCACTAAAACTGGAACTCACCCAAATCAATCAAAATTGCTGGAATTGGGAATGACAACTAAACTGTTCCTCTTTCTCCTAAAACACTTTCAGGGTAGACGGTGACAATTGGGAAGTGGTAATACTGGCCTCTTTGCCATCTTGGTTTTAATGTCCCTTAGTATGTTGTTTCTGGTAGGGAAGGTAGAAAATGTTCATTTTTAACATTCTATTGTGGTTTTTTATACCTTTTGAAGTTAAAGTATCCCCTCTAATTAGTGCATCCATTTTTAATAAAATTAAGAACCTTTTTATTGGAAAAGAATAATACATGCTCATTTAAGAAAAGTTAACTAACGTATATTTTCCAGTTTTATTGAAAGATAATTGACAAATAAAAATTGTGTATACTTGAGCTGCAGGATGTGATGATTTGATACACATACACATTGTGAAATGATTCCCACAAATAAATTAACACATTTATCACATTATTGTGTGTGTGGGGGAGGGAGAACATGTACAATCTACTCTCTTAGCAAATTTCAAGTACACAATAAAGTATTACTAACTCTTGTCATTATGCTGGACATTAGCTCTCCAAAATTTATTCATCTTATATCTAAAAAATGTTTCTTTGTATTTTAGATTCACGGGGCACACATGCACATTTGTTATGTGCACATATTTGCGTAGTTGTGGGGATTGAGTCTCAGTTGACCCATTTCCCAGATAATGAATATTGTACCAAATAGATAATTTCCAAACCCTAAAACCTTTTCCCTTCTCCTCCCTTATTGGTGTCTCCAGTGTTTATTATTTCCATCTTTGTGGCTATTTAGCTCCCGCATTATGTCAGAAAATTTTAAAGTTAAGTAACATTTATTCTTTTAGTAAACATTCATCAAACATGTGTTTTAGGCTATGTATTGTTCTAACTCTTACTATGTTGACTTAGTTCATTTTTACAGCAACATTATGTGAAAGATAATATTATTTCCCTGTTTTGCAGATGAGGAAACTGAGATACAGAGAAACTAGGTTACATGCCCAAGGTTACACAAGCTACAGACCAAGCTTCAAGCTCAGTGTTCTTAGGAGATAAGCCGTTAAAGGTGTATTTTTCATTTTTTTATACTTTGGATTTTTTAATGCAATAAACACAGTTTTAGACAAGTATAATACGTATATTGCAGTACTTAATACATGTGCCTATTTTGTAAAACAAAGGAATTTAAAATATCTTGACCCCAAATACCTCTATTTTTTATACATCCTTTAATGTGAGACCTAGATAGTTTCTGGAGTCATTCTCTATCTAACTTAGAGCTCGATTGCACCTTTAATTGATAATAAACTAACAGCTCTTTGCTGTGTAAGTCTTGGAAGACTGATGAGATGATTTTGCAAAGTGCTTTTCAAGAGCAGAAAAATATAGTGTTATATTTCAACACATCTTATTCTTTGTACTATTTTTATCACTGAGATTGATCAGCAGGCAGATAATGAACTCACCTTTAACATGATAAAGCTCAATCATGTATTTTAGACAATGAATCAGTCATTCTGTAATGTTCAATGGGTAATTTAAATGCAGAGTTTGCTGCAGAAGGAAACCTTCTCTACCTATATAAATGCAAAAACATTTACCAGTAAAATTGACCTTTTGTTTAAGAGCTGAAAGGAAAACAGATTCACCACTGTTGCAGCATCATAACATTCCTCATGAGAAAAATTAAATTCAGCTAACTGGTTGCATTTACAGTCCATGCAACATCTGCACTTAAATTATTAAGCATCATTAATGTTCTAGAATCTTCCCCAGAAAGCCAGAAACCAGGCTGTTTTGCAAGCTTTCAGTGATGACTCATCTTAGACTTAATGACAGAAACACAGAAGGCAAAAATCTGGTCTCACTGTACCTGCTTCGGGTCCTGCTGCTGGAGTGATCTGTCTGTTAGCAGAGTCTGGGCAAAAAGTGCTACCAACCATAAAGATTCACAGAAAATGAAGTCCTTGGCAAAATGCCATCATGTATCCTGGTTAGCAAGAGTTTGTGATAATTTGGAACATGTTCTAAGATTAAAACAAAGGTTTATATAATATCAGTATTTATAGAGCTAGCTGTATGATAGAGTGGTTGCATAAATACCAACCGTATTCTAACTACTATGCCAGCCTAACCTGCAGGACTAGCACTAAATAGCTGTGGTCTACTTTTGCTTTAAGAGATTTAAATTCATTTTACTAATCCCTTGGATAGGATGAATCGATGCAACTGGAGTCACTTCTGATTTGAACCTTTGGGTTCCAAGGCCATGGGTACTCATACTCATACCCAGATCTCAGGTATTTCCCTTGACCTTGACAAGCTTCAGGAAAACTTTGGTGGCCAGCAGTGGTTAAGAGTGATGATTCTGGAGACAGATTTCCTGAGTTCATTCTTGGCTCTGCCACTTACTAGCTTGCATGGGCTTGGGGACAAAAAGTAAGCCCTGTGTCTCTGTTTCTTCATCTGTAAAATAGGGAAAATAATAGTACATACCCATTGGGTTGTTTCTGGTATTAGCCATGTAAAAGGCTTGGAAGTGTATGAGCATGTAGAAAGTGCCCATTTAAAAAAAATTATCACACTAATTATTATGGACAGAGCGGGAGTTATAATGTCTGCGTTGTGATGTTATTCTGAGAATTAAATGAAAATATGTCAAATGTTTAGCAAGATGCCGAAAAAAAAACTAGGCACCAACAAGAGTGATTAATAGCAATTGCCTTTTATCATGAGCTTACCACATGCCAAGCACCTTTTACACATGCTCCCAACAACTCTTTGAGGTAGGCACTAGGAGTATTCCTATTTTACTGAGGAAATAATTGAGGCATAGAGAAGTTAAGTAATTTGACCAAATTCAGGAAAAAACTGACCATATTGGTTACAATAACAGGCACTGTTATAGAGGACAAAACTATAGTTCTTAGTGGCTTGACATAATAGAATATTATTTATCATGCAAAATCTGAATAAGTGTATCTAACTGGTGGAAAGTCCTGTTCTAAGCAGTGATGCAAAGATCCTTTCTAGGTTGTAGTTTCAGTCTCTTACACATGGCCTCCAAGGTCACCATGCTTCTCCGCTTCAAGGCAGTAGAAGGGAAAAAACATGGAGACTTGCACAGTTTTATAGACAAGGTCAAGCTGCATAGCACATATGTTAATATTTCTTTGACTAGAAGGTGTTATGATGACACTTATCTGCAGCAAGGGAGGTCAGAAAGCAGGGGGCTTGTGAAAGGTCAAATGTCTCTGCCATGGTAGCAAGGATGGGGCTCAAACCCAGGCATATCTGACTCCAAGCAGTAGGTCAACACATTCTTTTTCTGCCCTTATGTTTCTCTCTTTTTTTTTTTCCTAAAAAGGAACTTGGAAACTATAAAACATCATAAAAATGCAAGTTGTTATTCTTATCCTCTTCCTGGTATCCACTCAGCTTAGATAGAGTTGAATTCTCTGACCCCACTGTAATACAATTTGGATTAAGAACACCTCTATAGAGCTGATATGAAAGAACAACCTTAATGATCTGATTCATAAGTATTTTATTTGTTTGACTGCTAATACTCCTTGGTATCAGATTAACACATGCCATTCACCAAAATTCACTCTTTGTATCTGCCATCTACAGGGTGTTTCTGTATTTTCCAGATTATATCTACTGAATACTAAACTAATTAAGTCAATCTCATCCAAAATTTCACTTCTTCAGGCTTTTAGATAAAAAATAGCAAGCAGACAATAGTGACTAAAATTTTGATTGTGTAATTTAAGGCTTATAATTCCAGTCTATGACTTTTACGTTTGCTCAGAATTAGATTGTTTCTCCACTGAAATTGTTTTAAATTTTTTGCTGTTGCTGTTGTTGGGCCCCAGGCTGCATTAACTTGTTTGGACATACAAAAATGTCTAAAACACCATTCAGAAATCAAATAAGAGCATAGTACTCAGCTATGTCTAAGGCCAAATCTCCCTAAATGAGTTATACTTAACAAAGTGGGTGAATTTTCAGACATCTGATTCCTCTTGCGCTGAATCACCTTGTGATAAGAATCAGGACAATCAAGCTGATATTTTGTACTTGGTAGAAGGTCTCTTGATTACCACTCAATGTAAAAGGGGAGCTTGAGAATATTGAAATTGCCTCCTTTTCTCGTATGTGACATTTTGGAAAAAGTTACTTCATATGTCACAATAGAGCCTAACATTCTTCCAAGGAAGAAGAGACTCAAAGCTCTTCTTTTAAATAAAGAATAAAAGTGACAACCAGGTAGAGACTTCTTAGAATTAACCCTAGTCACTGTGGCTGGTAGATTTTTAGAAGAAAAACAGACTGAGTACCATTCAGTGTCTCACTCCAGTGTAGACCAGCTCTTCACTCTCGCTTTGGCCACTACTGCTACAAGATGTTCACTTTTCTCTGGAAGGGAACAACCCAGTATCAGCAATGCTGGAGCTAAGTGGGGAGTTTTCTCCCTTCCGTAGGAGATGAGACTAACAGAAACCTGTTCGCAATAGAACATTTGAGAACAAAAGCAATGTGAGCAAGGCTCCAAGATTCTCTTTCATCTTCAATTGTTGCTACTTTTTTTGAGGGCACTAGAAAATGAGGTTGGTGGAGATCTTCTGGAAGAAGGATCATGTCACACCTGTCAGCTACCCTGGGGATTCTGACATACCCTCCTGAATTGGGCTCACTTTGTCATCACTCTCTGTCATTCCCACATCCTCCACCTGGACCATGGTGACTAACTGCCTCTCAGGAAAATAGAAAGGAGGTAAGAGGCACTACAGGGGGCTCTCATTCTCACTGCTAATTCAGAACCTTTCATTGTTTCCCACTTGAATAATAAAATTCTCCAGTAGTCAATGTCGAGAGGCAATAAAATGCCTCTTCTCCACCAGAACGCATCTTTAACAAAACCGGGTAGAATGAAATAGTATGTTCATTGTCCTCCACTCATCTTGCCCAGTTTCTTGCCTGATTTCTATTTTCAGTACTGGCTACAGGATTATGTGACCTAAATGTCATAAGAGTCCACTGAAAGGTGTTATTAAGTGGGGCACAACCTCAGGGAGGAAAGTTTGAGGTTGATATATTTGAATGGATACAGGGGAGAGGGGAGGCCACCCCAAATTCACTCATTCTTGATGCCTGTTGGTCATAATCTTGAATGGGTAATCAACTGAATGACTCTCTGATGAAAATAATGAAAAGCTTTACAATGATATCAGAAACTAATATCTAGTCATTAAAAACACAAAACATTATAACAACTAACTTTCATATTTCATAAAGTGTCATACTTGCCATTGTGGAAAAGAAAGCAATTTCTACCACTGTGAAAATAATGTCTGGTAGAGATGACTGAGCCAAGCTCTGATTCTCTTTCATCTCAGTGTTTTATAAAACTAAGCCAATTCAAATAAGAGCTCCAAATGCAAATACTTGACCACTTTAGTATTTTTTAAATTAAGGTTTAATGATCATTTTCTGATTGCACAATTAAATTGCATTAGAAATAGGAGAGTACCTAAATGTATTTTTTTTAAAGTAAGAATGGGGGAGGTGAATAAAACTGACTGGTAATTTCTCGTCATTAGAAATGACAGCTTGAAATAGATAGACTTTGTAATAATCTCTAAGATTCCTCCTTCAGGGCTATGCACGTATGCCTCAGCTATGGAGAATATGACTGTTGGCAGCTCATAGCTTACCCCTTACTGGAAATTGCCCTAAGCTGCAGAGAATTGCCTCACCAAGATTATACCCTGTCTTAGTCCATTCAGGTTGTTATAATAAAATACCATAAACGAGGTAACCTATAAAGAACAGTAATTTACTTCTTACAGTCCTAAAGGCCAGGAAGTCCACGATCAGTGTGTCAGTGTGGTCGGGTTTTGGTGAGGCTTCTAGGTTTCAGACAGCCAAGTTCTTGCTGTATCTTCACATGGTGAAAGAGGCAGATCAGTTATCTGGGGTCTCCTTTATAAGGACAAAATACTATTCACGAGAGTTCCACTCTCATGACCTAATCACCTTCCAAAACCTCATCTCTTAATACCAGCATCTGTGGGGTTAAGATTTCAACATGCAAGCTTGGGGAGATGTAAACATTCAGTCCATTACACAACTCCTGTGTGGTACGGCCCCAATTATTGGCTGTTTGAGGCAGTTATGAAAGTTCTGACTTCATTATCTAAATTGGGAAAAGCGGGGAAGGGCCTTTTCAGTCCTAGAGCACACTGTGAGATTGTCTAAAGCATCCATTGCAACCACATGGCAGGTAGCTTCTCCCTCTGCCTAGTCCTGCTTCCCTCCTTTTCATGCAAGTATATCTTAGACAGTGCTCACCAAAAATTTTTGTGCAGGCGAAGCCCATCTCTTGGAATTCAGTCTAAGACAGCATCTTTTAACATTTTGTCATATTTTCTCTGTGTATATTTTGCAAAATTTAGTCTAAGAAAGCATCCTTTAACATTTTGGTATTTTTTTTTAACCAGTGTATATTTTTGCAAAATTGGAATCACACTAAATATAGGATTTTGTAATCTGTTTTTTAAAAAGTTATACTTTAAGTATTTTAATTTTGTTGATTCATTTTAGAGTGCATGTTATTTAGTAATTTCATCACATTTCAATAAATATATGTGTCATAATTTATTCAACCACTCTCTAACTGGTCAATATCTATATTGTTTCTAATTTTTTCCATATTATAAATAATACCATCAGGGCATCAAACAGCTTTATACACAAATCTTTGACTACTTCAGTTTATGAGGCTATATTCATAGAAGAGGAAGTACAAGAATATAAGCTCTGTCAAGATTCTCAACATATACTGCGAAGTTGCTTTTCAGAAGTAGTTCGGATGTTATGTTTGAATGAATTTGTATTTCTGTTACTATTTAGGATAGTACTGGTCTCACCACTTTCTTGCCAGAACTGAATTTTTGTTATTATACTTAATTTAACTGTGGGCACTGCTCTTTAACACCAGCATGCTACTCTTGGATTAAAGTCTAAAATTAGCTGTTTCATTGGACTATATCCTCCCTTCCAAGATTTCTGCAAATTTGTTGCCCCCATTATTTCAGTACTTTGATGTAGTTTCATACCATAAAATATGTATATCAGTGCTACACTAAGCACTTCCTGCTACCTTAAATTAAAGTTAATTTTGGAGACCTTGATTATTTTCTTTTTTTAAACATTTATTTAATGAGAAAAGCCATGATTATTCATTTCTTAATCCTATATCTATATTTTTTCTAACACCAATATGGGTCCTTGTATACAGCAAGTATTAAATAACAATATTTTATGAAATAATTAAGCATCAGTGATCATTCATCAGTTTATCAATTATATAATTTCTCACTTAGTGATTCAAAGAGCCAGTGTAAATCATTGAAGTAAGTATCCGGTTACCCAATCACTGGTCTTCCTCCATTATAGATGCAATAATGACTTCTACAGAGCAATTGCAAACCCAATTTGAAGAACAAGTCCTTTGATACTGATGTATTTTGTTTTCTAATTTTGACACTGAGATCAATTGACTGTTAGTGCTTAAAGAGTTCAACAGAAAAGCCACAAAATATGATTTCTCATTTATTTACTTATTTGTATTAATATATTTCTATAATATGTGATCCTAAAGCTATAGTTTTAGGCTTAAGCATTAATGGTAATTAATATATTAACATAGTTGAGTAAATATCTAGTGATATTTGTTATATGTTAATAAGCCAAATCTATTTTGAACAATGAGGACCTGCCATTATTACTAATTATTAATCTGAATAAGATTAATGAACTAACTAAATTGTGGTGACTGTTTTGCTCAGTACACATGGAATTGCATTTTAAGTAGTTTAGACTAGATTCTCCCTCTATGCATTCCTATTCAATTTAAAAATCTGCCCTGTTTTAAAGAACATCAAATCACAATTTTCTACCCTGACTCAGATGTCCAGTTTCTAGACACTGAGTTCTTTATAGAAAATACATATTGGTTAAAATCAGTGAAGCAATTCTAAAAACTCCTAAATAATACTCGTTGGTACAAAATAATTAACTTGGGAGTCTAATGTTTCAGTGGGTAAGCAGACCAATTTTCTTATCCAGTACTCAAAAACTCCAAAGTATTGGGTAGAAAACATTTATTTCTGTAAGCCAGTGTTGAATCTAGGGTAATTTTATTTACGGGTTTTACTAGTGGCTATATGGCAGTAAAATCAATTTATAGAGTAAGGATTTTCTACTCCCTCCAGTCCATGAGGAATGTAAAGCTACCGTGGGACATTTCGTGATAAATTTAAGATAGGTAGTAGTTTAAGAGCAAGGGGAAAGTGAAGAAACTCAAGGATAAGAATGATAATCATTTTCTCAAAGTGACTGCCATGAGTCTGCAAGCACCACAATTAAATGAGTCTACTATAAGCCCCTCAAGGCTTTCTTTCTTGATTTCCATGCAAATAGAAACAGGCAAGAGAGAAATGAGTTGCTTTCAGTAATCAAAACAAATCAACGTGCTAATGAGAGTAAGGATAGAAAACATAGACAGCATCTCTATCCCAGGAATGTAAATGGATGTGATCATAAAGTCAAAATTCTACTGCACTTCATTAATCTGGGCCCATCAGTAAAAGTCTTCCAATAGAAGCCACCTGCAATTTAGTAAGATAATTCTTAATTCTTCAACCTCTTTCAAGGAGAGGTATAGAGAAAATCCAAGATTGAATGATGAATACTCATATATGTCTACACATTGGTGAAAATTTTATAAAATGCTTAAAATGAGAATGTGACATGATTGTAGAATGCAAATTGACTTGCTGCTAGGATTGGACAAATAGATAAAAACTTGTGCAGCCACTTGTACAAATCAATGTAGTGTCTTTTGAGGAATACACATAACCATGAAACAGTAGATTAAAAGGTTGAGTTAATTTCTTAAAGCTTTGACAATTAAGGAATAACTGCTGGCTCATATGATATGGTCACGAGATTACTCAAACACATAATAAGTATGATTCTTTCATTCAATCATTATTTTAAAATATGACTTAATCTACTCATAATATACAGTGTCAGAGCACATAAACAAAATTGTGCTTGGTGGAATTTAGTGGGTAATCGTGCCTAAATCACCAGCACTGAAAGCCAAATTTGGTTCTAGGTGACTATCACACATTCTGAATCTAACACATTCTGAATTTAAGGACTTTTACACTACATGTGACTTTAAAATACTACTTAAAAAAAAAGTTCATGCATTTTTAAGAGCTTCAAGTAGGGTAGAACCAAAGAAGAACACGGATATTTTAGAGGAAAAAAAAACACAACTCTCTCCCATCCTATCAAAATTACAAGTATCCACTGTTCACCTAGGAGAAAGTTATAGAGACAAAGAAACATCTAAGAATACTATAACTCTTTAGAGAGATAGAATTTGGATGATTATAAAAATAATTCAGATTGTTATGTAGTTATGTTAGATGCGACTACCGCTGAGGAGTGACCTTTTAAGAAATTAATCAAGTAGGCTTCTCTAACGAATCAGAATTTTCACTCTGGTTGCTAGCCAAAAGTTAGCTTTTGGAGCATTCATGACTTGGAATTTGATAGAATAGGAGTTGCAGTAGACAGAAGAATGCCCTCTACACCCAAGATTTCCATCTCCTAATCCCTGGACGTTATAAATACGTTAGGTTACATGACAAAGGAAAATTAAGGCTGCAGATGAAATTAGCGTTGCTAATCAACTGACCTTAAATAAGGAGACTATTCCACAATATAGAGATAGGCTCAACGGAATCACACCTGTTCTTAAATGCAGAGAAGGGAAGCAAAAGAGTTAGAGAAGGAGCCGTAAAGACAGAGGCAAAGTCAAAATCATGCACTGTGAGAAGTATTCAACCTCTATTACTGACCTTGAAGATGGAAGAAAGGGACAAAGAGCCTAGGAGTGCAGGCAGCTTCTAGAAGCTGGAAGATGCAAGAAAACAGATTCTCCAATAAGGCCTCCAGAAAGGAACACAGGCTGCTGATCATTGATTTTAGTCCAGTGAACCATGTCAGACTTCTGACAAGCAAAACTGTAAGAGAATACATTTGCATTAAGTCACTAGGTTCATGGTAATTTATTACAGCAGTAGTACAAATAGACTGTGGTACTAAGTGTAGAGTGCTGCTGTAAACAAATATCTAAAACTGTGGAAGTGATTTTGGAATTAGGCAGTGGGAAGAGTCCGGAAACGTTTTTGGGAGAAGGATAGAAAACGCCTCAATTGCCTCAAACAGACTAAGTACGAATATGATTGTCAATGACTCTGTTAGTGAGAGTGCAGAAGGAAATGAGGAGTATGTTACTTAAAACTGGAAGAAGTCTTGTTATACATGGCAGAAAACCTCTTGGAATTGTATCCTACAGTTATGTATAAAGCAGAATGTGTAAATGATGAAATTGGACATTTAGCTGAGAAAATTCCAACCAATGCATTAAAGGTGTGCCCTTGTGTCTACCTGTAGTAAAATGCAAGACGAAACAAGTGAGGGAGAAAAGAATTGTTGAACAAAGAGTAACCAAGACCTATGGTTTTGGAAATTATCAGCCTATTCATATTGCAAAAAGTCAGAATGTTCAGCACACAAAAACTATCTGAAGAGGATAAATGTATGATTTATAGATCTCCTCCCACACATCAGTGGAAGTTAAAACTGAGATGGAATTATCTAGGAAAGATCTGTAGAGGAGCCGCTCATCTAATGGAGTGAATCCCTGTGACATAAACAGGAGACCCACAAGTTTCTTGATCATTTTATATCAGCAGAAACACTACCAACTTGGACTTGAAAATATAGAGAGTATATAAAATGAAAGTGAATGGTAGAGAGAATGAAGAGACAATTCAATAGCTTGAGCAGTAAATAAGCAAGAAACATTGGAGTAAATGCCAGTTTGTAAGTAAAATTTACCAGGAAAAATCATAGTTTATTCCTCCCGGCAATAACTGAAAGAATTAAAGACTTGGAAGCAGAAAGAAATAGCAGGTAATAACAGTTCAAACCTCCTCACAAAAATCTGAGACACTAGTGAGGAAAAAAATGGAAAAGTAAGTTTATAATTGTCTGGGTGACTACATATTGATGGTATTTAATATAGTAGCAATTATGTAGCAATTCTTTGGATAAGATGAATAGTTTGACCAATATTTAGTTTTACCAATATTATAAGTTTTTATGTTAAAACAGACCATCCAATTCTTAAAAAATAAGATTGTTGTTAGATCAAAAAGATTTGACTCAGTATTTTCAATGCAAATTGTAATTCCTTTAGAGACCACACAACTTTTGAACTTTTAAATAATTTTTCTAAAGGATCTTAATAGATTTCTGTTAAAATTTCAGTGTTAACATTTTTGTAGTTTGTATGAAGTTTAACTGTGATATAAAAATGAATTTCATGTGTAGATCAGAATTTTAAATTCAAAGTTTTTTCTTTAAAAAACAAATAGCCGGGCTCGGTGGCTCAGCCTGTAATCCCATGCTTTGGGAGACTGAGGTGAGTGGATTACCTGAGCCCGCGGGTTTGAGACCTGCCTGGGCAACTTGGCGAGATCTCATCTCTACAATAAATCCAAAAAAAAAAAAAATTAGCCAGGCATGGTAGCGCGCCTGTAGTTCCAGCTACTTGGAAGGCTGAGGCGGAAGGATTGCCCGAGCCCAGCAGGTCAAGGCTGTGGTGGCCAGGAGTGGCCACTGCACTCCAGTCTGGGTGACAGAGTGAGACTCCAAAAAAAAAATAAATAAAAAACCAGACCATCCCAGGATGGTGCTCTTCTATAATAAGTATGATATGTGAGAATCCAAATTGACAAAAATATTTGACTGGTTAAAGATGTGATGATTTATATTGCAAAATTCATCATTTGGTAAAGAGACAGTCCTGGTTTAAGACAGCAGTGGAGAACAATTCTTTCAAATAATTCTGCTTATTTAACCTTCACCCCTCTACCTCTTGAATCCCTAATATAAAAACAGCTAACAATGTGAAGGATTTATTATGTTCCAGGTCCCATGCCTTATGCCACTTAGATAAATTATTTCATACTTTTTTTACAAGGCACATTAAGGTATGTGCCATTATCATCCCTATTTTTCAGATGAGGAAATTGAAGTACAAGGAAGTGAAGTAATTAGTCCATGCGGTAAATGGAAAATTAGGGATTTAAATTCAGCTCTACATGACTCTGGAAACACAGCTGTCAGCCACAACATTACCCTTTTTAAAGTATCTGATCACTAACTGCTCATATTCAAAGCTCCCTAATAAAACCAGAGAGTAGCATGTCATTCTAAAACACAGATTTTTCAATATAGTAAATATGTATAGCATCTTCTTATAATCTTCCTGCCTGAGTTTAGGGAGACAAAGATAGAAAACACTCTCTCTAAGTTGAGATCAATTGCTCATGAGCCTCCAAAAAAGGCTGAGTCATAGCTAAGATAAAATACATATTATTATCTCAATACTTGACCAAGTGCCTTCCATACTTTTTCTTGTTTAACCCTCACTTTTGAGAGAACCTATTTTACAAGAGGAAGAAACTGAGGCATAGAAAGCTTACCAGTCAGCTTGAGGCCACACAGGTGGTTACTAGTTATGAACCAAGGATCTAGGCCCATATGAGACCACCATGATTTTCTGCCTTAGGTGTAAGTACATTTACTTTTTTGCATAGGAAAAAATATGGCAAGTTAAATGATATATTCATTTTAGGTTCTGTTTAAATAAATGTTGTGTGGGATTCATGAGAGAAAATATGTAGTCCCACAGTATGGGGAGAACATGAATGTTTTGTGCCTGAAATGCCTTTTGGCAGCTGAAGACAAGTTCTAGATGGTTCCTGTCTGGGTCATCACTCATAAAATCCCAGTGTTGAATAAGTTTTCCTCACCTTAGCCATCCTAAAATCCAGGGACAGTTTTGGCCTCATCCATGTTCAACAGGTTGGTATTGCCGTCTCCCCGATCTGCTAGCTCAAACTGCAGCTGGTGCCTCTGGTCTATGTGGGTCTCTGAGTCATACTGAGTGGGTACTTAGCAACCAGATCAGATAAGCACAGAATGTTCCCTCTTTAATGGATGACTTACAGTTGAATTTGGTCTTCCATATCATTTGTTAACATTTTAGACTGTAAACTTATCTCAAAACAGTTCAGATTGGGGAATAGACAGGAAATCAACTCTAATCATAGTCCAACTGACAAATATTATGGTCTGAAATTTACTCTAACACTTTAGTGTATTCTTTTTTCTTTTATAGTACTGGAAGAGACTTTAGCTGCATGATAATAAGTTTTAGAGGTTGACTCACTATTTCCCTGTTCCTATTTTCTTTTTCATGATGAAAGAAACAAGAAATGAGTTGTTGCTAAGAAAACATGAATAACTACCTATTGGTTTCCTGACGTTTGAGCAAACTTAGATGTCCATCAAAAGTACATTATGAATTAAAGCCAGTTCAGATAATCACAATCACATCAATCATTGACTCTTATTGACATACTACAAAGGGAAAAAGACTGAATAATATTGTACAATAGCGCTCCCAGTCTCTCATCTGAAGAATAAGAATTTTGATTGGCATAAATGCTACTGATGTGCATCCATGAGAAGAAAAACCCTGAAGAAATGTCAATATGCATCAAAATTGACCTATTAAAAACTATTATATTTCACAACCAGTGGGCAGATTGAATAACTTCCTAACATAAGTAACACTATCAAAGACATTCTTGTGCTAAATTTCTTTTCTACAGTTTTGACTACATCGTGTGAAGTTCTCACATTTCTTATTTTTTTGAGTTAAGGTGTAGAAGGTATCTGTTAAGATGGATATATCTGACAGAGGTAATACCTATGTTCATGTAACCATAAATATCTGGGAAGAGTAGATTTTCAAAGAAAAGAGATCCAAGACTGGTAAGAAAATCAGGAGAGGCATCACATAGAAAAGTGGTTGTGGAGGAAGAACAAAAGATTAATTTGAGATCAACAAGCAAGTGGCGGCAAGGTAAGTGACAAGATCAGGATGGAAAATGAAAACAGAAGGGGCAAGACACAGGCAGAAGCTAAGGGTTTTGGAAGAGACAGTAGACAGGCTGGCAACTTCAAAATTTTTTCAAGTTGAGTTTGAATATATACAAAATGGTTGTCAAGTGGGTAATACTTATCAAGAAGTTAAATTTGTTTGTCTTTGAGATAGTAATCTTATTTTAAGGATTTGATTCTAATGAAATAATCCTAAATACAGAAAATTCACATTATTATATTCATAATACCAAAAACTTGGAAACCATCTAAATATCCAATCAATAGGTTAATCATTCAGTAAACCATGTCTTTCTCCTTAATTAAATTCTACAAATACTTTGAAAGTGATGTTTCCCTCAAAAAAAAAAAAAAAACCAACAGATGCTGGAGAGGATGTGAAGAAAAGGGAACACTGCTACACTGTTGGTGGGCATGAAAACTAGTATAACATCTGTGGAAAACAGTGTGGCTATTCCTAGAAGATCTAAAAATCAGCCTTCCATATGACCCAGCAATCCCCATTCTGGGAATATACCTGTAAGAATTCAAATCACTCTATGAAAAAGATACAGGCACACACATGTTAATTGCATCATTATTCACAATAGCAAAAACATGGAACCAATTGTGCTACCCATCAAAAGTGGACTGGATACAAAAATGTGGTATGTACATGATGGAATATTACGTAACCATAAAGAAGGATAAAATTATGAACTTTGCAGCAACTTGGATGGACTTAGAGTCTATAATGCTGAGTGATGTATCACAGAAACAAAGAACTGAGTACTACATGTGCTCACTCATAAGTGGACCCTGACCTATTATCATAACTATAAGAAAGGGATTGGCAGTAGTGGAAAATTGCCCAAGAGGGGGAATTCTTCATCAATAAAGGTATCTGATCTCAAACCAGGTGAAGTGGGGACCAACGTGAATTACAAAACTTTACCTATACAATGACCATTTGTATACTTAACCCTGAGTTGTGCCCCACATTTTAAAATAAAATTTTAAAAAATAGTAAAGAAGTTTTTTTAAAAAAAGTGATGCTTAAAAGAATACATAAGAAAAATGTTTATAAGATTGAGTTAAAGAAGCAAAATATAAAATTGAATACACGAAGTGATTGTTATTACAAAAATTCCTTAATCTAGTGACTGGGGGTGAATCAGACAATTGTTATAAGTAAAGTTTTTTGGTATGGGGTTATAGGTGATCAATCCACTTATTCCATCAATTACTTCTGTTGACAATCTATTTCCAAATGCTCCTTAATAAGCCAATATTAAGCCGGGCTCAGTGGCTCAGCCTGTAATCCCGCGCCTTTGGGAGGCTGAGGTGAGTGGATTGCCTGAGCCCGCGGGTTCAAGACCCACCTGGGCAACTTGGCGAGACCTCATCTCTACAATAAATCAAAAAAATCAGCCAGGCATGGTAGCACGTGCCTGTAATTCCTGCTACTCGGAAGGCTGAGGCGGAAAGATCGCCGGAGTCCAGCAGGTCGAGGTTGCAGTGGCTGGGAGTGGCCCCTGCACTCCAGTCTGGGCGACAGAGTGAGACTCCAACTCAAAAAACAAAACAAAACAAACAAACAAACAAACAAATAAGCCGTTATTTTTATAATGAAAATTATGTCAGTATCAACATTACTATGATCCCAAGGCTAAATTCCAAGGCTATTCTTTTTCTCTGAAAGTCTTGGGTTTAATAAAAAACAATTCTAGGGATAAGAGGGATCACTTGAGTCAAAAATGTAGGAAAAATTCTTCTCCCCTTGAAGAGTCTATAAACAAGAATTAAACATTTACTACCAATGTACAAAAAACAACACATTAAGATCATTGTATCAGATCAACTTAATGCTGTTCTGTCAGATAAAAAAATGAAGATGTAGTTGAGTTTGGGTGGAAATTACAATATCTTTAGAATAATTATTCAAAGTTTTCCCAAAGGTGAACCAGAAATGTAGGTCTTGTTCTAAGGGCAATGCAGGGACCATCGAATCATCTGTCATCTTGAATATCCAATACTGGTTGATCTTGATAGTAAGCAGATAAGTGACGATTGTGACCATAATTGGATTTTGTTAGGATAGGAGATAGGGATAGAGATGAATCTGTTTTCTGCTCTTAGAGAGTTGACATTTTAAACGCTATCCTTGCAAATGAAGAATTTGGTGAAGGTTGTTCTTTTATAGTGAAAGCCTTAAAGAAAAATATGTTGTGTGATGAATCATGTGAGGGAGTCAGCCTATTTAAATGAGGACAAGGTATTATTTTAATGCTGAAAGAAGCCTAGGCGTATATCTGGTATTTCAGCGGAAAAGCATTTACATTTGTAAATTAAATTGCTCTTTTTAACACTCATGAATGGATTGGGCCATCATTGAAATAGGAGGCGACATAGAGAATTTGGAATTAAACAAAGCTGGGTTTGAATACTTTATTCAATTCCTTGAGAAACATACTTCACATCTTTGAGCCTCAATTTTTTAATGTATAAAACGCAAATAACAATGGCCAGGCAATATGTCAAATATTTTCTATATCTCATTTAATGCTGACATTTACTCCATGAAAAGTTTTATTAGAAATAAATAAAACCATGTATATAAAACATCTGTCACATTCTATAGCACTCACCAAGGAACACATTGACTTTGATCACTTTTTCTTAATAAGTTCACAATCTTGGACTACGTCCTACTAAACAATGACTAGTGAGTGGTTAAAGTGCATAGATTTTGCTGTTTTCTATCCATTTGGACAAATGAGAATAATTTTGGCTCATTCAGGGCAGATCCTGAGAAAAGAATTTGGGTGCGAGTTTATTTAAGGAATGGAAGAGTAAGAAAGGGAAAGGAGAAAAATCAATCGATGGTGATTTAATAAGTGAGCCACAGCTTTGGACATTTGGGGCACAATTCTACTGGGGCCCTTCTATGAGGCTGTGAAGAAAGCACCTCAAAATTTATTCCAAGAGAAAAACAGAATTTTTAAAATTGCTTGAGGTCACCCCTGAGGCATTAGTTTTTCTCTGCATCTAATCTGCCCTATCTTCACTCTAGACGAGCAGGATTCTAATAACCAGAGAGGAACCAGGCTGGTAGCTTATGGGGTAAGCAGAGAGGACACTGACAGCTTCTGCTATCATTACAAAGCAACCTAAGTAATAATGAAATGACAGGTTACCCTAAAAAAGAAAAGGTCATCAAATTTCAATAACTGTACATTTCCTTTATTTGAGGAGGTCGTGTTTCTGAAAGTTTGTGTCTCGTGTAGACTTAGCAGAAATCACACCACATCTTTGCATATACATGAGATTAGATGCACAGAAGGGCCATTTAACAAATTATTCTAGCTGATTAAAACAAACAAACAAAACCTGCTGCTGCTTGCCCCTAGCTGTGCACTCCAGCCGAAGACATGGCTGTGATGTATCAGGCAAGGATGTCATCAAGAAGAGAATATCAGCAGAGAGATGGCAGAAAGAAAGGAAAAAGGAACTTACAGTGAAAGACCCCAAAAGCAAATAAACTCAGGGACCTGGAGAAACTCACAGCAGGCTCTTTCTCAATAGTATAACCACTAAGTGACACATTCACTTTTCAAGTAATGCAATGGCCTAGAGGCAATATTTTGGAACCAGGCGGGTGAACATGCTAAAAACAATGGCCAAGGTGGATAGCCTGAGCCTGCAGGTTCAAGACCAACCCAGGCAACTTGGCAAAACTTAGTCTATTAAAAAAAAAATTAGCTGGCCGTGGTGGTGCACGCCTGTGGTTCCAGCTACTTGGAAGGCTGAAGCAGAAGGATAGCAGGAGCCCAGCAGGTAAGCGCTGGGGTAGCTGTGAGTGTGCCACAGCACTTCAACCTGGGCAACGGAGTGAGTCCCCAACTCAAATATATATATAAACAATGGCTCTTGATGTCTGACAACACTGTGCTATGTCTCAAGGTGGTTTGCCAAGACTTTTCCTGGCAAGACGTTCAAAGGTAATACCCATTACACTGGTCTTCCGGCAAACCGAACACAAAGGGTGGGCCCATTATGGAAGACAGAGAAGTAGTTAATAGGATAGTTGAGGCAGAGATGCAAGTCCTGAAGAGTGAGAATAGAGATGGGATTCGGATGCAGTATCGTTCATTCAATGGCTCTGCAAAAATGAGGAAACTATTGGCTCTACTTTTCAGAAGTTCGTGTTCTGATATAGAAGACAGATGTACAATTCAGCAATTCTATTCCTCTCTGATAAATGCCACAATGCAGTTAAGAAAGAATACTTTGGGATGACAGAGGGAGCACTGTTAATTAGGGTCAAGGGAGGTCAAGGAAGGCACCCTGTTGTTGCTAATGCCTTTCCAGAGTTTGGAAGGAGATTCAGTAAGAATACTTATTTTGGGGATGTGATATGGATGGATCAGCTTGGAAACAGAGAGGAAGCAAATGTAAACTGCTATATCAAATATTCTTTCCATATAGGGAAGGAGAGAACAAGGGCAGAGGAAGTGGGATACCAGCCCACTGGCAAGCAAAGCTAAATAAGCCACCATAGCCTGGCTCGGTGGCTCAGCCTGTAATCCCGCGCCTATGGGAGGCTGAGGTGAGTGGATTGCCTGAGCCCGCAGGTTCGAGACCGCCCTGGGCAGCGAGACCTCATCTCTACAATAAATCAAAAAATCTGCCGGATGTGGTAGCGCATGCCTGTAATTCTGGCTACTTGGAAGGCTGTGACGGAAGGATCGCCGGAGCCCAGCAGGTCGAGGCTGCGGTGGCCGGGAGCGGCCACTGCACTCCAGTCTGGGCGACAGAGTGAGACTCCAAATTCAAAAAAAAAAAAAAAAAAAAAGCCACCATGTGGTATTACATCCCATGGATGCAAAATAAACCTTTGTTTAGTGAAAATTTCCTTTATTGTAACGTCAATAACATGTTTCGAAAAAATTATTTTGAACATTTTTCGGGAAAGGAAGGAGTTCACTGATTATTAAATTTTTTCCATTTAGTATTTTTGCACAAGCTTCAAAGCTTTGGAGTTACTGGCATAACACTTCTCTGTGACACAGGGATATGGACTCATGAAGGAAAGGGATTTTTGAGAGGGACATTTCTCCCAAATATCTTGAGTGAACCTAGTATGTGTGAGCGTGTGTGTGTGTGTGGCACCTGGGGAGACTTTCTATCAATCTCTCTTTCACCGAAAACCTCCTCTCCTCTCCAAAGGGCACCCTGTTGATGCTTGCCTTTGTTCAGCCAAGCCAACTGTCCCTTATCAGGAAGACATAGGGGAATATCTTTGCTGTACACAGGAGGGGCACATTGGTGCCCATTTTTATAAACTGCATCATCATTAGTTGGCTGGAATCAGGATTCTATTTCTTGGACAATGATCAGATATATCCAGTGTCAGGGGACTAGAGCAGCCTGGTTACAACTTGAGTGCAATCTGGTGCTATTTCTCGTGGCACGAGGCAGACACAACTATATCTAAACGCCCTTTGGATTCTGGATGGAGGTGTGAAACACTCTTCTGCCAGTCTCTCCTTGGCAGTGAGAGTCAGAACAGCCTGAGGAACTGTGGTTGTCCACTAGGAAGAGCTGAGAAGAGACTAGAGGAGAGAGAGGGCTGCCAATATTATCTTACGAATATAAGAATAAACTAATTTTATAAGCTTTATCTTGAGATGAATTTTCCCGGTCAATTTAGACCTGTATTTGGTTGTACTTTATTATTAGATACTGTGGTCAAGGGTGCCCTAAATATGGATTTGGATAAAACAATGCTTGTAAACATTTAATTGTTTCACATTTGTTTAAATATATTAAATATGAAAAAAATCAATAATAAGTGAAGCCAACTCCTTTCTTCCCTGAAAGATATTCAGAAAATTGAAACATACTCTTAGTGGCTAGAATAAAGGAATTCTATTTTTAAAACAATGGAATATATATAAACAAGCACCAGGTAAGCTTAAAGAAAAATCCAAACACACCTGAGCTCACTTGGAGACCCCAAGTGGATAAAGAAGGTGGCCAAAATTAAGTTTATTAATGAATCAGCCATCTTAAGCTGTGTTTCTCAAACTTAGTATGCATATGAGCCATTTGTGCATCTTGTTAAATGTAGGTGGTGGTTCAGTAGGTCTTGGGTATGGCAAAAGAATCTGCATTTCTAACATGGTCCAGTTCAAATATTTCTAACAGATGCTATTGGTTGGGTGGTCACACCGTGAGCCAATGGTCTAAGATGAGAACTGGTTTATGCCTATGTACTGTAGACCTCCAGTTCTGTGTCACACTGAGAATGTTACCTTTCGCATATTTATCTGTTAAAGATAAGGAACTTTGACATCCTTGAGCTATTAGGAATCTCTGCCAAAAAAAAAAAAAAATCAATAGCAGAAAGTCCATCTACAAGATCTGGGACTGATCCAAGTTCTACTCTTTATTAACTGTGTGACCCTGAATGACTCATTTAACCTTCCTGACACTCAGTTTTCTCAGTTGTAAAATGTACAGTACAATCTTTGTCATACTCTATCTGGGTATAGTTTCTAAGATCAAATGATAATGGCTAACATTAACTGAGTAGTATTTGTCAGGGTCTGTGCTAAGTTCTTTAAATATATTAACTCATTTAATATTCATAACAATCCAACAAAGTAATACTACTGCTATCAGAGCCTCCCCTAGAGTATGTGGAATCCCTGGAAAATATTTCCGATTTGGTTCAATACTGTGTGACCAAGCTTATGAAGAATGTAGTTGAAGATTTAGAATAAGGGCTAAAGAATAGAAATGGACGTACTGTTGCCCAATCAGAGCATGTGAAGGTTCTTTGTACTCTTCAGGCACATGTTCATGTGGGTCTCTCCATGTCCTTCCTTTATTGTCAAATGTGCCACTCTTGGTAACTTAATATTTTCTACCATAGGAAAAAAATAGTAATTCCATGTGTATTACTTTTCCATGTTGCGGAAAAATAAATAACCACAAACTTAACGACTTAAAACTACACCCCTGCATTAGTTCACAGTTCTCTATGTCAGAAGTCTAGGCAAGGCATAGCTGGGTCCTCTGCAGAGGTATCACTGGCTGCATTCAGGGTGTTGGCTGAGATGTGCTCCTTTCTGGAGGACATGGGGACACATCTACTTTTTAAGATCATTCAGGTTGTTATGAGGGTATTCCTTGTAGCTATTGGACTGAGTTCCTCAATTTGCAGCTGGCTGTCAGGCAGGTCTGTTCTTAGCTTCTAGAAGACACTCATTTGTTGCTATAAAGCTCCTTTCCATAAGCTGTCTCATATTTCAATCCTTTTTGCTAGGAAGAGCCTGCACTTTTAAGGACTAATCTGATTGGGACTGGTCCACTGTGGATAGACTCCCTTTCTTACAATCAGCTGTACCATACAATATAACCTAATCACAAGAGTAATATCAATCATAGTCTCAGAATCAGTGTATACCAAGGAAGAAGGATCCTGGAGGCCATCTCAGAATTCTGTCTACAACATCATAGTTCTTTGAAACCATTCACATTAAAGCAATATAGATCTTTTTCCCACTATACCTCACTAACATCATTTATTTAATGCATTACCCATGTGCTACCCAAGAATCATCATTTCCAGCGACTCTCTTAAAGGTTATCATTCTTTGTTGATGATGACCATAAACACAAGTCCTGCTCAGAATATGCAGGGAAAAAACGTGAATGAGAACAGTTTTGTTCAATTTATCACTCAGAATTTGTAGATTAAATGTAGAAATTACACCTTTTAATCATATCTTCTCTTAAACTCTAAACTGTAAGCAATGTATTCCTAGAATGTAAACTCTTTCAGTGTTGACGGCATCTCTGCCACCTACATATCGTGGAGAAAATAAGAGAAGGGTCACGCTCAGAGGCAAGAGCTGTCTCATTTGTACACGGAATGTTAGTACTCATTCAGAATGATATAAGACTGATAGAAGTGCATGACACCAGAACACTGATTGGAGGAAAGAAAGATCATTGATGGGAAGGACCCACTGACAGGAACTGCAGAGGAATTTTTAAAAATGAAATAGTTATGATCACCCCCAGAGAACTGTCTGATGTGGAGTGAAGATCTATAGAGGAAGGGGTGACTACCTTGAGTGTCATCAGTGAGGACACACAGAATAAAAAATGCCTGCCACCATCACTGCCACCCTTGTGTGCTATAGACCAAAAGTGGCAACATCATTAGAATCCAAATAGGCAAGAACCAATTAATAAGCCCACACACAGAGTTTGAAGCAAAGAGTTTGTAATGGGCCATCCACAGTCAATAGCTCTTAACTCGGTCTTTGTTGGAGGTGAATGAGAGTTACCCCAAATCACCATATAAGCATCATTCTGGTGATCCAATCTCATGTGATCATATGCAGAAAATACTGCTCAGGTCAGTGAGAACAATCTACATGCCAGACCACCTTCTTGCAATGGAGACCCAGATGACCCCATAAGTGAAATTCCTAGGGCAACTTAGTGATTCTGGTCAACTCTATATGCAATGGTAGAGGGCCTCCTTATGAGGACAAATGGAGCCTCTGTGTCACACAGATCTTTGTCTAGGTTTAGAGTTCCCTATCTGGATGGCACCGCCAGCACTGGCCAGCTGTAGGCAGTGGAAGGAGGCTTAGCAAATTTTAAGGAACTCACTGCAAAATGTCCCTTCTCTTGCTATCCTCCACAATGCAGGACACAAGGCAGGGTCTAACAGTAGTACTACCTATTATCATTCTTGTTTTACAGAGGTGCAAAATGAGATAGAGAAAAATTAAGTAATTTTTCCAAAGTCTAACTGCTAGTAAGTATCAGGATATAAACTCATAAGATCTAGTTCCTGTACTCATAACTAAAATGCTACATGATCTCTGGAATATTGTAGTGTATGCAAAAACATTTTGTGTGAATAAAAATATTATTTTTCAAATTTTAACAAAATGTTGAATTGCTCTGAAAAATGAATTTCAGTTATCAATGCAAAGAATTGTGAAGGCCAAATATTATATAATAAAAATGTCATGACTCCCTACATACCATTTAATCAATGAAAAATGAACACTGCAGGAAAGATGCAGTAGAAAGAATACCCTGACATGTGAGAATGTCTGAGCTCAATGTCTTTCTCTGAAACCAGCTGGGTTTTTTGTTTGTTTGTTTTTTAATAATGCAATGTGTAGCTTTGCCCTTTTTTATGTTTAAAGATTTGGGGTACAGTTAAATCTCAATGTAACAGTTCTCAATTGTCTCAAAATAAAAGCAACTCTATGTCTTCTCATCCTTAAAAAAAAAAAAAAAAGAAAGGAAAAGAAAAAGAGAGCCCTGCAGGAAAACCCATGAGCTCTCATGCAAGACAGGATGCTCTGCTTTATTTATGTCTGAGTCCTTGATCAAGAGGGTTCAGAATAAGACTGAAGACTGTGATTTACATGGGGAGAGAAGAGCTACAGAACCACTGGATATTGATAGCATTCTTCTTGCTTAATGAGGGGAGACTAAGTTTGAGGTAAGAAGCTCATTACAGAGGAAATATCGTAGGTTGAAGGGGTAGCCTGAAATCGGTAACAGACCAAGGGGCAGTTCTGTAAAGTTTCAGAGTAGCAGCAGCAGCTTGTTCCTAACATTAAATGCCTCATTTTTATGCTTAAAAGAGCTACTGGAGAAAGACTTATGAGTCTAATAATGACAGAGAATCTTGCATGAAACTAAATCTCACATAAATACAAATTATCAGCCTTTGAAAAAATATTCAAAAATACTTATTTGAAGGCACTGAAAAAAATAAGCAAAGTAGTCAAATTTGGAGGCAATATGAGCATTAAAAGAAAAGAGATGCATAGGATAAGTTCTAAATTTATAACATTTTTCCAGGAAGGCTCTTTCCAGTCTATGCAGTGTGGAATGATTAAAATTCTTGTTAAAAGCTACAGTCTTATTGGCTTGAGGTATCAGAGAACACAGTTTGGGCTGTCAGAAAGCTTGGAAATTGAGAGATAAATCCTGAAAAGTGGAACCAAAGGGAAAGATCACAAGAATGCACATACATTTTCCTCAAATATTTGTCTGCCAGAAGAACTACATGTGTGCAAAGGAGGCTACGAGGAGCACAGCAAAAAGCAATAATTGGATGACTTAAAAGTTAAGCAGAAACTTCAGTTGCTGTCCACCACAGAGATTATAGAGTTTGGAGTTTGAATGCTGACAAGGTAGAGCACTTTAGGAGTAAAGATTAAGCTCCAGGATGAAGGTTAAAGGAAACATTAAAATAGATCTGCATTAGGTGTAAAATCAAGTTTCTATGGGTCCAGGTGATCAACCAGTAATTTAATTTTCTGCTAAAGCAAAAATTAGTGTTTTCGGAGAAAGATAAAAAATCTAGAGATTTTACAAAATATTATCCACAATATCCAGCATACTATAAGTCAGTAAAACTGTGCAGAGAAATAGAAAAATGAGTAAAGAGAAAGGGTAGTCAATAGAAAGAGGCTTTGAGATATAATAGATATTGGAATTAGCAGACAAGAACTATAGTTTTAAAGCAGCTATAATTAATAAGTTTAAAATGTAAAGAAAGATAGTTATCATGAGTGAACAGATGCTGTCTCTTCAGAGAAATGGAAATGATAAAAAATGGAAATTATGAAATTGAATTGTGCCATATTGAAATGAGAAAAATTAATTGAAACTAAAAATGAATTTAGGAAGTTTGTAAAATACAAGTTTAAGGCCTCGGTACTAAAGATATACTTTTCCTAAAGTAAAAGCTGGTCTAGAATCCACCCAGAGCTAAAAAAAACAGGACTTAAAATGATCAAGGTAATTGTTATGAAATGCAATTGTTGGTCAGAACAAAGTTTAATGCTCTTTAAAAAGCAATAACGATAATCCAGGCCCTAGTAATATAAAATCACGATGTCAAACATCTTGTAAAATAAAATATAGGTAAATGCCAAGAAGCAGGTCACCATGACCTTTGATCAGAAAAAAAAAACAACCAGACAATAATTACAAATTCAGAAATAAGACAGATAATGGAATTAATTATAAGACAATTATTTTTTAAGTGACTACGATAAATATAGTCAAAGAAAAAAAGGAGATAATGAAAAGAGAAAGAGGGGATATGAAAAAATAACCAAATGGAAATTCTAAATATGAAAAATATAGTCTCTAAAATGTAAAGTACACCATATTAAAAGCATTTGACAAAATTCCACTGTCATAATAAATCTTTCAGTAAATTTGCAATAGAAAACGACCTTCTCAACCTGTTGTAAGGAGCTATGAAAAACGTAACAGCTGATATCATACTTATGGGTGGAAGAGTCAACACTTTCCCGGCTAAGATCAAAACAAAGCAATGATGCCAATTGCTGCTATTTCTATTCAACATTACATTGGATATCATAGCATGTGAGATAAAGCAAGAAAGAGAAATAAAGGACATATGCATCTAAAAGGAAAAAGTTGTATTTGTTCACAAAGGACATGATCATGTTTGTAGAAAATCTGAAGGAATCTTCAAAAACAAGACAAAACAAAATTATTGACACTAAAAATGAATTTAGGAAGATTGTAAGATGCAAAGTTACCATAAAACATCAACTGTATTTATCTACCTGCAACAAACTGTTAAAATTTTAAAATGTTTTAATATACAATTGAATCAAATAGACAATATTTATGAATACATTTTAAAACTATGTGCTTTATATTTATGCCAATCATTATAAAAAAATTGATGAAAGAAGTAAACAATGACCTGAAATAAATGGAGAAATATATCATATTTTTGAATTAGGAGATTCAGCAGTTTTAAAATATCAATTCGCTTTAAATTGATTCATAGATTCAACAAATTGATTCATAGATTCAACAATCCTTATCAGAATAATAGGGAACATTCTTTTTTTTTAGATAGTAACAAATTGACTCTAAAATATGTATGGAAATATAAAGAACCATTTTTATCCCCTAAAATTCTGAAATAAAAGTTTTAAAAAAGAAATATAAATACTCTAGAATAAGGATAACAATTTTAAGAAGAACAAAGTTAGGAATTGAATAGGATGTGCCTAGAATGTTGTTACACAACTCTAAAAGTAACTGATGACATCAGCTACTCTCAGGACAACTATGAATGGGGATCAAACTCTTGAAATGCATAAGACAACTAAAGCAATATTTCTACACTTATTTTAAATATCTTAAAATTTTTTTAATTGAAAGATGAAATTGCTTGTATTTGGCATGTACAATATTATGTTTCACAGTATATATACATCGTGGAATGGTTAAATCTAGCTAATTAACAGTTGCATTACCACAATGGTTAACATTTTATGATGAGAACGCTTAACGTCTACTCTCTTTAAGTTTTTTCAAGTCTACAATTGCCATGAACCATAGTCACCATACTGTACATTAGATCTTTTGAACTTATTCCTCCTGTTTAACTGTAATCATGTATCCTTTGACCAATGTCTTTCTACTTCCTCTTGCCCCTCACTATCCCAAACTCTTGTAAACACCATTCTACTTTCTACTTCTATGAAATCAACTTTTTTATCCACATATGAGATCATGCAGTGTTTGTCTTTCTGTACTTGGTGCATTTACTTAACATAATGCCCTCCAGGTTCATCCATATTGCCTCAAGGGACAAATTTTCCTTCTTTTTGGTGGCTGAATAGTATTCCATTATGTGTATTGCATTTTCTTTATCCATTCATTCATTGATGAACAGTTAGGATATATATCAAAGAGTGGAATTATGTTTTAAGCATATATGCAGTTAAAAATAAATAAAAATATAGCCGGGCTCGGTGGCTCAGCCTGTAATCTCTTGGGAAGCTGTGAGTGGATTGCCTGAGCCCGCGGGTTCGAGACCCACCTGGGCAACTTGGTGAGGCCTCAATCTCTACAATAAATCAAAAAATTAGCCAGGCATGGTAGCATGCACCTATTGTTCTAGCTACCTGGAAGGCTGAGGCAGAAGGATTGCTGGAGCACAGCAGGTCAAGGCTGCGGTGGCCGGGAGTGGCCACTGTACTCCGGTCTGGGTGACAGAGTGAGACTCCAACTCAAAAATAAATAAATAAATAAATAAATAAATAAATAAAAATATGAACAAAGTTAGGAGACTCACCCTGTCAGATTTTAAGACTTACAAAGCTATAGCACTCAAAACAGTGCGATATTGGCATAAGAATAGACAAATAAGAATGGAACAGAATAGAGAGTTAAGAAACAGATTCACTCATACATGGTTTTAGTTGATTTTCAACAATTTTACCAAGGCAATTCAAGTAGGGAAAGAAAAGTCTTTTAAACAAGTGTTGGAATAATTGGACAAGCACATAGTGAAAAATAAAATCTAAGTCATACTTCACACTATTCAAGAAGTAACTTGTTATGGGGCATAGACCTATTCAGAAATTCTAAACTATGAAGTTTCTAGAACAAAACAAAGAAGAACATCTTCATGACTTAGGGTCATGAAGAAATGGATAAAGAAAAAATGGATAAATTGGTCTTTCTGAAAAGATTCTCATCTAAAGTGAGGGTTAAAATGAATAGATTAAGAGATTGTCGTACATTTATTCACTGGACTGCTACTCAGCAATGAAAAGAAGCAAACTACCAAAATATATACAACAATAGGGAGGGAAGGCAAAAATATTATGCCAAGTGGAAAAAGTCAAATCCAAAGAGCAGACACTTCATGATTAAAGTATGAAATTATATGGAATTAAATTTTCCAGAATTTATATGGAATTCCAGAAAATACAAGTCAGCCTATAGTGGCAGAAAGCAGACTGGTAGATGCTAGAACAAAGGTAAAAGGGAAGATTGACTGTAAAAACAAAACAAAACAAAACTAAGTTACTTTTAGGGGTGATAAAAATGTTCAGTAGCTTCAACAAGTTTATGTATTTGTCAAAACTCATGAAATTGAACACTTTAAATGGGTACAGCTTATTGCATCTAAATTATACTTAAATGAGGCCAATTAAAGAAAATTTACTGTTAAGAAAATGAAAATGCTAACCTTAGGCTGGAAAAGAGTATTTATAATGGATATGTCTGACAGAGGTTTTGCTTACAAAATATAACATTAACTTCTCAAATAGCAAAAGATGAGGAAATCCAATTTAAAAATAGGCAAGAGATTTGAGGACATTTTACAAAAAGGAGACATATTAATAGCCACTAGGCATATTGACAAGTACTCAACAACATTAGTCATCAGGAAAATACAAGTTAATATACAATGAGATATCATTTTCTTCCCACAGTCTTGGCTACGATTAAGATAAGTCTGGTAATACCAAGTGTTGGTGAGGATTTAGAGTAATTGGAGCTCTCAAACATTGTTGATTGAAGTGTAAAATTTCTAGCACTTTGCAAAACTGTTTGGCAGTCCTTTTCAAATTCAGCATACATATAACTAAAAAAAAATCTACATTATGTATTTTCTCTAAAGGAATAAAATTTTGTCATTTGTCCACAGAAGGGGTTCTATAGGAATGCTCATGGCAGCTGTATTCACAATAACTCAAACTGGAAATCACCCAATAACCATCAATATTTGAATAGATAAAACAATTTGTGGTATGTTCATCAAGTATAAGTACTCAGAATAAAAGAACAAATTACCAGTATTGATTAAAAAAAATGCACACTGTAATGATTCTGTTTGTATGAAGTTCAAGAACAGCAAACCATAGGCCAGCCAGATTCGAAGAGTAGAGAGCAAGACTCCACCTCTTGATGGCAAGAGCTTCAAAGTTGCAATGCAAAGAAACATGAGAATAATTGTGACCATTTTTGTAAATAATTTTCTACAAGGATCATTATACTTCTTTCTTCCCTTATTAGAGGGTGTTGTTAGAGTGAAAGGAAGATGGAAACCACAGGCTGGGGTCAAAATGAGTCTGTGCCCAAGACTTCAAAATGAGCATGCAGACCAGGAATTAACAGAGCATCACAACCAGAGTCAAGGGTGAAGCCATTGTTAGCAAGAGGCCAGATGGGCTGCTTCAGCATAAAAGGACTTGGTACTTGAACCTGCTGAAAGTAAATCAACTACAAGCTCTCCTGTTGCAGAACTTAGCAGCCAATTTGAGAAGAATGAGTAGTGACCAATAGACTTTGGAAGTTTCCTTGCTTCAGAGGCAAACAGGTACCCATGGAATAGCCTGAGAACCTCCTTCCTTGCCCCCAAAGACACAAGAGACTTTCTATTCTATACATCTTTAAGAAAGTGGGAAGGAAGATTGAACACTTATCTAAAAGGCCTTGTTTAATCTGAAAGAAACTGAGATTTTTGTTAAGTTTAAATTACTTTCTTGCCCAACTCAGAATGTGCTAGAGAGCAAGATTTTGAATGTTCTCATAACAAAGAAATGATAAATGTTTAAGGTGATGGATATGCTAATTTATCTGATTTGATCATTACACAACTTTTCTTTGTATTGAAACATCATGTTGTACCCCATAAATGTGTGCAATTATTATGTGCTAATCATAAAAATAATTAAAGAAAATAAAAGACTCATTTCAGCATGTTTCTTCAAAAGCAAAACAAAAACAACATTTTGTGTGTGTCTAGTTTACTGAAGAGTCTGAAATGGGTAAGGTACAAATGTGACAAGATTTAATTTGTCTCCAACCACTACCCTCAACCATACTCAGTTGAATGAACCTTTTAGGTAGAACCCACAGCTTTCTTGTCACTTTCAATGAATAAAACATCTAATCCAAATATTTTCATTGTCTTGGAGGAACCAAAGATTTCTTAAAGGGAACATGAAGCCTATTAACCATAAAACTAAAATATTAATAATTTGAACTCTATTAAAATTAAGAATTTATGTTCATCAAGAGATATTATTTAAAAAGAATAAAAATGTAACCCACCAAGTAAAAGAAGATATTGACTATATGAATAGGGATAACCTGTGAATCAATGTTCAAAATCCATAAAGAGCTCTTACAAATCAATACATAAAGAACTCCTATAAATCAGTAATTAAAAAAAGACAACTAAATAGAAAAATGAACAAAAGGTTAAGCAGAGACTTCAAAAAAGAAAGCATTCTAATGGTCAATAAACATATGCAAAGTTGTTTAACTTCATTGGTCATCAGAAAAACGCAAACTAAAACTATCATGAGATATTATTACACAACTAGTAGATAACTAAAATGAAATAGAGACTACTAAGTATAAAATGAATATGTGAAACAACAGAATTTACTTACTGCTCTTCAAAAAACTATTTGACTACGTATTCCTAAACCAAAGGTATGACCCTAAATTCCACTCCTGAATATGAAGTATGCACCAGAAAAGTGGACATACTTTCAATAAAATATACATAGTAGAATATTCACTGAGGTACTATTTTTGATATATCTAAACTAGAAGTTATTTTATGCCCATAAGCAATAGATACATTGCGATCTGTTCACACAGTATATTATTTTACAATGGTGCAAACACATCATCACCAATACATGTAGAAATATGAATGATTCTCACAAACATAATATTGAATGAAGGAAGTCAGACCCAAAATATACTGTATAATTTCATTTTATAAAGTACAAAAACAAATGCAACTTATGTATGCTGTTTAAAGTCAGGGTGTTGGTTATTCTTTGGGGAGCAGACTTTGAGACTGGAAGAGAACAAGGGAGTATCTGAGAAATCGGTAATATTTTATGTCTGATCTGGATGCTGGTCACACTGGTATGTTCAGCTGTGAAAAGTCATCAGAAATCCACCAGAGAGGACTTTTCACGAAGTTTATTATATTTCAGTGAAAAGTTTTCAAGAGTTTGGTCCAGACCAACTTAAAATTATAATCTCCACTGTCCTCATCCTTCCCCCAAACCAGCTGTGTCTAACCTTAATCTAGAGGCTAGAAGATCCCGAGTAGGGGAGAGGAGAACTTGGTTTACTTTCTCAAGGCACTGTGACCCCCTTTCTAGTAAGGAAATATTTTCCTTTCCTTAACTACCATGTGATTGCGCCGTTGTTGATGTTTGCTTTCTAGCCAATTTGACCTTCCCTGTTACCTGTTACCTTTGGTGCAGCAGGCAAAATGCTGACTTCCAGGAGCACACAGGATTCAATTTGGGGATGCTGAACCTGTGGGGTTTCCCCACTGCACAGCTTCCCTGGAACAAGGGAACAAGGTTTGGCTCTTTCAACACTGCCCTCAAATTTTACCCCCAGGGTCACCATGCACAGTCTCTTCCCTCTCTTCCCAGGGTTTGCAGAAAGATACCTCTCACGTTGTTGTCTTCTGGAGTCATGCTTAATCCACAGAAAAGAGACATCCTCTGCACACCAGATTGTAAAGTACAGGCTGTTCTCTCTCTCCAGTTTGACATTTATTTCTAATTATGTCCTCCTCAGTAGGTTAGACAGTGGGTCTGAGTAGTCTAAGCTTATGTCTACTTTGGAAATAATGCTACTCTTTCCCCTAGGCACTCCAGCTATTTATGAATGGCTTTTTATTAAGTGCAGGGTACAATTCAGGGTCAGGTATACAAATGGTCATTATGCAGACACCTTTGTTGATGAGGTGTGTCCCCATCCCGGCAGTTTCCCACTACTGCCAATCCCTTTCTTATATTATTATGATAATTGCTCAAGGTCAGCTTATGAGTGAGAACATGTGGTACTCAGTTCTTTGTTTCTGTGATAGATCACTTAGTATTATAGATTCTAATGGAAGATTACATAGCCATAAAGAAGGACAAAATTATGAGCTCCATGGCAACTTGGATGGACTTAGAATGAATGACTTTCTTAAAACCATTGTGTGGTAGGCAGAATAATGCTTCTCTTCTTCTCCCAAAAGACATCCATGTCTTAATTCCCAGAACTTGTGAATATGTCATGTCACATGGCAA
This sequence comes from Carlito syrichta, assembly GCF_000164805.1. Classification (NCBI taxonomy): domain Eukaryota; kingdom Metazoa; phylum Chordata; class Mammalia; order Primates; family Tarsiidae; genus Carlito; species Carlito syrichta. Next base: position 63,994 of record NW_007186261.1, read on the forward strand.
GAAAGAATTAAGGTTGCTAATCAGTTGATCTTAAAATATCCAGATTATCCTGGATCATGCAGCAGACCCAGTATAATTATAAGTATCCGTAAATATGGAAGAGGGGAGCAGGAGAGGCCATGTCAGAACCATGCAATGTGAAAAAGACTGGCTATTGTTGGCTTTAAAGATGGAGAAAGGATTTATAAGCCAAGGAATGCAGGCAGTCTCTAGAAGCAAGAAAAGGCAAGGAAACAGATTTTCCTAGAAAACCTTCAGAAAGGAATGCAACTCTGCCAACATCTTGATTTTAGTCCAATGAGACCCATTTCAGACTTCTGACTCCCATAACTGTAAGATGACACAGTTGCATTGGTTTAAACCATAAATTCTGTGGTTGCTTGTTACATCAGCAATAGAAATCTTGTACCCCCACCTCCTTAGCTTGTGGAGAAAATGAATATAATCCCCTCTGCAATGCTATGCATGTCCCTCTAGGTGAGGTCAAGGCTTAGAATTCCAATAATGCTTTCTTCTTTATTTACCTTGGGTCCCCAAGTTCTCTCTCCTTTTATCTCCAGGAGGAGGTAAGGAAGAAGAAAGTAGGAATTGAGATAATGGCTAGGAGTAGCAAATATTTACTACATCTTAGTAAGTCCTGGAGAGGTTGTCTTAGCCCTCATTATTTGCAGCTCTTTTTAGAATGCAATTATTTATTTTCAGTCTCTCAAGCCTCACTTTGGCCCTTTGTGTTCAGGTCCAGGGAGAGAGGATAAACTATCACATTGGTATGACTAAGTGGTGGTATACACGTTAAAATTTTTGACTGTAGGCTACATATGTAATCTACACTGTTTGGGGCATAGAGTCAAAGCAGCTTTTTCCTGCTGTTAAAATTTATTTTTATTTTTAAAATAATAAATATATGTATATAGTTTAAAAGGCTAATACGAGTCTGAGATTGATAATTTTAAAAAGCAGTACCTTGCCTATTTCCAACAAACTATCCAGTATCCAGTCTAGTTGTTACATGCCTGAGACCTGGGTAGGGCAGGAAGGTGGGAGTCTGGTTCTTTGGTAATCAGATTTCCATTCATTACCCTTGTGTTCAGCCCAAAGACCCACTGCTTCCTCAATTCACCTTTCCAGGGGAGTTACCCAACTCATTGTTTGGGAGGGCAAATTTGTGCCTGCGAGTGTTCAATCAACTAGGTGCTGTATTCTCAGCTCCACTTCATATCCTGGACTTCATTTGGAAGATTGAATCACTTTGATCACTGTGTCTTTGAGGTCCTCTGGCATGAATCAGCCTGTTTACTACTGTCATTTCCTCTACGCCCCAAAGACAGTTAGGTTTCAGCATCTCTGCTCTCCTAAATCACGTATGACTCATCCATCTATTTTTCCAGTCTTTGAAATTCTGTTGACAACCTGGCCTGTTCTTTTCTGCTCTCTTGTCTTTGTGGAAAGGCACACGACTATTACCTTATAACCTTTAACTGTTATTGAAAGGGGCTCTGGGATGGAACAGAGGTAAGCATATGTGAACTGCCTGCCTTATTCCTCCACAAATCTCCTTCCTTTGTTTCTTATGTCCTTATGACATGTGTGAATATTACCTGCAGGACACAGTGCACGAACAGCAATTCTACTTCTTTGGATAAAAACAAGTCATTTCTCCCATTTTGAACTCCTTCACAAATTCTCACAATCTAATGCAATTCTATAAATCTATAAAGCTTGTGTGCTCCCAGTAGCAATTTAGATAAAGCAACAATTGGGGTCAGTTGCAGCACCTGGTTGCCATGGTCACAGGTTCTATAAAGATGGAGTAAATGATTAATGAAATATTGTATACTTTTGCTCCACACTAGATATTTATAGCATTCAAATATTTACAGATATATCAGACTCACTAAGTTTTCAAAAATATCAAAATAAGCCTGTTTCCTAAAGAGCATGCATTTGCTACTGGCAGTGAAAAAGACTTAAATAAATCAAATTCTTGCTTTGGACAAGCAGATACTAGGAGAAAACCAAAATATCATCCTCCAGGACTTGATTTTAGTTTACTTTCAGAGATCATTCACATCCCCCCCACACACAAAAAGATTAACTTCATATTTTTTTAGCTATGGATGAAGTAATTTGGTAAATAAGGGGCCTAAGATATTTCTCTGCTCATTTACATTCAATGTTAGTGATTATTAACATCAAAAGTAGATGTATGTTATGTCACCACCAATAGAGACTTCCATTTGAGATGGTTAAGACTTTCAAATGACTTAGCAATCATCAACAAATCATTTTTTTCTACAGAAACATCCTCTGTACATTGACTCAAAGAGTCTAGAAAAATGTAGTAACTTACTGAGAGGCATATGAGGAAAATGTAATTCTCCAGGTAGATTAATTTTTGTTTCTCTTTTCAACTGGGAGTTGTGAGGAGGTAATACATTGGAGAACAAATTTGTGAGTTATTGTAGTTTCTCTAGTGCTTTCTGAGACAACTAGAATGACATAAATCTATACAAACATTCCAAAATTTATCTCAGGCAAAAATGATATATTTAAATACTGAAATTAGGAGAAAAGTCATTACTTTGCAGCCTCTTGGTCTCCGGAGGAAGGGAATAGATGAGCTCCCTCTGGTGGTGAATTTAACAATAATGATAATTAAACATGTTATTGTTTAACCCAAAGACCAGATTGAATGTACAGGATCTTTTTCCTTTAAATGATCAGTTGTCAGCAAGAGGTTTTCTTTTAATCACTATGCATATTTTTCCCCAGGATCTGCGCTAGGGAAAGAGGTCAACATGGAATATTTATCCTTTTGTTTTGCTAGAATCATGTGGAATTTGAAGTAAAAAGATTACTCAGAAATCCAGTGATAACTGTTTTGTCATCTGTCACCTCTGAAGATTTGTGGGATCATTCACTCATTCACGCTCTCAGTGATTGTCCCATATGGTGGAATACCGGGAATCTTGGGGGTTGAAGATGCGGTGCTGAGGAACTGACCTGTTCTCCACCATTACCATTGTTCATGGTGAACTGGCACATCCATCTGTGTCTGTAGTAGTGGGAGGCAGGGTTCACTGCTATCAACTTCTCTTCCATATGTGCAGCCAACAGGATTTTACCCTGTTCTCTTAACTTTGAAAAAAAAAAAAGACAGAAAAGGCATACAATTGTATATATTACATACTTTTACTGTTATTGAAGGGATTCTGGGATGGAGTAGAGATAGATATGTAATCAGTCTGCCTTGTATATCTTCTCTCCCCATTTTAATTGAAAATTCAGTTTCATACATTGTTGCAAAGCGTCTCAGGTTTGACATATACCTTATATTTGGCTTTGAAGAACATGAGATTGAAACATCTAATATAGGATATCTTATAAAGTAATTATCTATGGTAAGTGCTCTCCCTAGGCACCAGCTTTCCATTTTTAGTTCCAAATTAAAAGCCTTGAATACAGGTTCAGTCATTCAGTTTCCATATACACTAAAAAAAACTAGAATGCAGACTTCAAATTCCCAATTACTCAAAAATCTCAAGAATCAATCCTTCTACAGTCCTTTGGGTTAAATTATTTAATTTACCTTATAAGTGTAGAAATTAAAATATTATTTAGGATATCATTGAAAAGAAATGGGAAAAAGTTTTAAAGCACTAATATTTTTAAATAAAATGTAATTGAGAAGTATATATTACCTTGCTGGGTGATTGTGTGCACATGGCAAACATTCAATAGAAGAACCTTATTGTTTTTTAGACTCTAACAGCAGAAATATGCTGGACTACCATGATGACTTTCTTTTCTCAAAATGATATTCTTTAAGTTACAATTTGATTCTGTCAATATAAGACAAACAAATAAAAAATCTGCTTTTGATATTATTATGACTCAAAGACTTTAAGTCTATTCCATCAAACTAAGACAGACACATATGGAATCATATTCTGTCAGAGCTAGAGAAAGAAAAGAATGTAATTTTGATGAGACTTGAAATGTGGCCTTTCCTTTATTTTCTCCCTGTCAGAGTAAGGAAAAGACTGAAAGGCATATAATTTAAAATTCTATATATCATATCATGTAGATCAGAAATATTAACAGTCAAGGCTTAGAGCTGAATGTAGCTGAATGCCAGAGCTGGCTGTGCATCAAAATAATCTGGGGACTTATTAAAATTACAGAATCCTAAGACTGTCCCCTGGAGATTCTAATGCAGTAAATCTAGGGTGAGGCCAAGGTATCTGCGCTTTCAACAAGTGTCCTTCAATGACTCAAGTAGTGGGTGCACAGACCATATTTAAGAATAATTTCTCTCTATGGATACCTCTTCTTGACTCTCAACTTCACATCCAAATCACAGTAACTGTACTGTTATTGCTTCTTTGTCAGAGAACCCTTTCTCGACCATCCTAACTGAGGACCACCCTCCTACCATCCTCCATCAGGAAAGGCTTGGCTATGCTGTGGTGGCAAGCAGCTCCAAATTTCTACTGACTTTATATAACAAAAGTGGTTTTTTTGTTTTTATTTTTTGCTTATACCAATTTTTCAGATAATGGCAGGCAACATTTTAGCTAGGCCACCTTCTATGTTGTGGCTAAGCACTTCAGTTTCCTTCATCTCATAACAACTTCATGTCAACATGTGCTTTTCTGATTGCCACATCAAAGAGAGGAAAACTGGAGAGCCAAACACTAGCAATCCAGTACTTCATCCTGGCAATCACATAGCCATTCCACTCACATGTTACTGGCCAGAACTCATCAAATGATGATGAATTACTTCAAGAAGATGGAGAAGTACAACCTGCATTTACTTAGAAGTACAGGAGACCTAGATACTTATTGGTAATGTTACCCCATGATACTTTATTTTTCCTTTTCATGCTCACCTTTTTTCTGAAAATATCTTATCCGTCTATTTGTTTATTTGATTCTTGTCCGTCTTTCCACTAGAATAAAACGTTGAGAATGGGTTCTTTATTTTGTTTTACCACCAATAACTGTTACTGTGCCTGGCTTATAGTGAACACTCAAAGAAACAGTCAAATAAATGAATAAGTGAAGATAGAAGGCTGTCTAATAGGATTCAGACAGTCAGTCATTTACATTAGGTTAATAGGGGAAAAAAACCCAAAACACCCCAGACATAGTAACTGTTCATTTATTTATACTTTTTGAGCCTGGGAGAATTAGATGATTAAACATTTATTCAGTACTTCTATTTTTCAAGGTTCACAAAACTAATCGTATTAACATAATCACACCTCAGGTTTATAGTATCTGCAGGTAAAAATTATAAAATAGGAAAATCTTGTCATCTAATGAGAAGCTGGCAATGACTATCTGTTTTATGAATCCTTCATGTTTTTTCTAGATAATTCATACCAGGACTTCTCTCAACAGATATCTTCCGAGGAGAGCTTAAAAATATGATTCAATTTACACAAAAGCTCTTAGGAATATATCTACAAAGTCAACCGTGGTAACAGTAATACTTTTGATCTGTAGAGGTTCTCAACGGGAGTGAGGAAATCCAGTCAGAGAAATTTTAGGAGCCATTTTGGTTCTTCAGTGTATTCCCTCTCATTTCTAAACTCCCTCTAGTGTCCAAAAAAAATAAAGTCCATTGATATTGATAGTACTACAACCATCAATTCGAAAGTAGCAAATGAAACATTTCAAATACCATTTTGCAAAAGACAAGAGGAATCTTTTAATTGCAGACTGTGTGGAAATTATATTTCTAAGTGTATTTTTTCAAATGCAGAAAAGTATCTGAAAGGAAATAAACACAAATGACTCATTTGCTCACTACAGAGATAAGCTCCTTTGCTGTTAAGGAAAAAAACTGCAAGCAATGTATATACATGCGTAGAAATTCAAACAGTAAGGGAAGGCACAAAATAAAGACAGAAAGACTCATTTCTCTCCACCCTCAGTCTTACTCCTTTAAAGCAATTTCTGTTAATGTCTCTAATGATTCATTTCAGGAAAAGCAGACAAACAATTATATACATTTCCCAGCATCTACAAATCTCTATACATTCATATAATGTTGTCTTTAAAATTTTATATGAAAGGTATCAAGCTATATAAAGGTTTTGCACATTGGTTGCTTCACTTGTACTTGTGTATATTTCTGTATCACCACCTACAAATATACCTAATTTATTTTGGCAGGTTCATAGTGTTCCTCCATTTGGTTGTACTCTAATTTAGCTTCCTATTTCCATATTGATAGATATTCTACTACTAGAAATGATGCTGTCTTCAACATTCTAGTATACGTATTTTTTGACAAAATTTTCAGATATACTTAAGGGTAAATAAAAATTTCTGAGTCAACGACTACAAGATTTATAGTTATTACAGTATTAAGTTCCTCTCCAAAATAGCTATACAGATTTATTTTGTAGGCATTAGCTTTTTGTTATCTATTTTGGTATCTTAAAAATAAAACCAATGGCAATAGGTAAATAAAAAATAATGGGTTAATTTGGAACAAGTTCAGAATTTTTGTTTAGAACAAATTTTACATGAAATTTTAATAAGAGAAATCTCAGTTTGGGGCTTTCGTGTAGAACTTGGATACTATAATGTATATAATTCTGGGTGAACCCTTGGTACAGCAAGGTATGTGATTGACTTTATTATTTAAAGATATACACTTTTAAACATGAAATAAAGAGAGGATATTTTTAACTTTTCAATAAGTAAAGGCTCTTGACATTAATTTAACTGAAGATATATTTAAGTGGTGATAAGAAATATCATTCCAAATATGGTAAAATTTTCTCCTTTGCATTTTTACATGAGACATCAAGCTATTTCTTTTCAAACTGAAAATGTATTCATTGAGAATTTAAAACTACATAATGTCACATGTATTTTGGAAAAGTTTAGTTTAGTAGAAAAACATTATTTACTTGTCACCAAATGAATTTTTATAAGACATACCAATGTAAAGTCCATAACACAAATCTACCTCAAAATAATCTACAGTATTATTAATAAAATGAAGAAAGAAATTTATCTATACCAGAGGTTTAGCTAATGTCACTCAGTAAGAATGATTTGGAGTGTGAATAGGACAGAATGGGTTAGGATCATTCACACTTGTTCTAAAGCATCTTGTATAACACAGTACAGTCCACTAGACTTTCAACAGTGGCTGAAAGTTCAGGCTCTGGAGCCAGAAGCTAAGGGTCTCAGTTCTGCATTTATTAACTGTGATCTTAGACAAAACACCAGACAAACCTCTTTCTACCTCATTTTCTCACCTTTAAAATGGGAATAAATATAGTACCTCCTTCACAGGGATTGTGCTGCATTAAATGAGGCTATACATGTGAAATGCTTAAAACAGTGTTTGGTATATGATATGGGATTCTTTACTAATATTGTTTTGTTGTTCTTATTGTTGTTGTTGTTAAGATTCAGTTAACCTATATTAGATATCTGGAAAATTTCTACAGATCAAAGAGTGAATCGAAGAGAAAATGATGAGCAGGGATGGTATATATAAGACCAAGGTGGTTTAATCAAGACAATTTTTGCTTTTATCAGGAACATGGTGATATTTCAGGGGCAAAAGAATAAAATCTTGAAACTGGAGTAGTCTGACATACAGTAGGACGTTTTGACTAGGTCATTTTGACATGTCATTTTGGCAGCAGTGACATTTTAATGTGATCATTTTATCTTGACCACATAAAGCAGCTGTTTTAAAATATAAAAATCCTGTTTCATTTCCAAATAAAGTGTGTAAAGCAGACATCCTTGACTGCTTTCTACCTTTGAACAGTATTATTCCTTGACATCTTCCCCCTTCCTGGTCAATCCCTTGCATGTACATTTCAGTGTTACGCTTACGTTTATCCCTCCTAGTTTAACTGATAATAAGTGTGTTTGCTATTGCCATAAAAGTAGAAGAAAGTGTTAAAGATTATTGGCATGCTGTCCACTAATTTTTCTCACTAGTGTACTTTGGAGTACAATCACTGCTAGATGTGTAGGGCGGTTATCCCTAATCACCTGCAATCCTTCAAAACAAAGTATTTCAAGGAAGCGGCAGTCAGGTGAGCTGCAGTTTAGTTCAAATGCAATAAATCTCTGAACCAAAGATTAATTCTGGACTAGTCATAAATCAAAACCAAAGACAACTCTGATACCTTTCATAGCAAATTGTCAATTACAAATTGGCATTAGCAAAATCATTAAATCACTATTCTGTCTCTAAAGAAAATATAATGAAAACATAATTTCAGAAACTGGTACTCATTAGAAATTGGACAAAAGATTGATGGACCAAATTTATTTAATGACTGAATTGTAGGAAACCTGTTGTATCATTCCAATGAATTTTTATGATAACGCACATAGACTAGCACGTGAACTGTCTGCACATGAGATGGCATCTTTTGGAATTATGTGCTTTGGTAGCCCCAGTGCAAAATTTCTACACTAATAGATTATGGTTGATAATTTGGGGTATCTGCAGATTCATGTTTTCTACATTCAAGTTCTCTCTCCCTTTTCAGGATGAGTTTTGAGGTGAACAAATTTGAGAGGCAATGTATATAGAAAAACTGCATGTTTTTACATGTGCTTAATGGAATGGAGAATTCTTTTTTAATTAAGAAAGGAATGCTAGGCCAATGTTATTTAATTGTCCAATTTAAAAATCAGTTGATTCCAGGGCAGATTTTATGGCAAAGTTTATCCATAGCACATTAAAAACCAAAACACACCTCACTATGTTTCTACTTCTGGGGCGCCTAGAAAGCACAAGAGGAGACAGGAATTTCTTCCTCACTCAACTCACCTCACAGCGTGGGGGTCACAGCCTGCAAGTCCACAGACAGAGGCTTTGTTTGTGGCCTAGAGAAAGAGGCATCATCCTGTCACTAGAAATTCAAGTCATACCTTCTTTAAGCATTGTTTTGGTCTAAGCTTCTCCCAAACTAACTCAACAGGCCAGAAAAAAGTCCCTCCCAGATGTATCCCCAGCTTCTTCCAGGACATGGTCAAAGACCTGCCCTAGGACCTGGGGCTGTTGTCTCATCTTTCTCTGCTCCCACCTTATTGTCCTGCCCACCCCCCAACCCCACAGCTGCCTCTGTGCCTTTTACCCTGTGCCAGCTCTGCCTGTAGGTGACCGCTATCTCTGTTGGAAACTGTACTCATTCTTTCTCTGCTGCCAAAGCATAGGACTAGCCTTTCTAATTCTTCACATTGCTGTTAAAGCTAGGTTTAACTTTTGACAAGACTTCCTAAGGGAGAGGGAGTAGAAGGTGGAGCAGAAAGGGATGGGGAAGTGGGAGAGGAGGGAAAAAGGTGGCCAAGGGGGGAAGGCCCCCCAAAAGCACACAAGAAACTTTAAAAAATTATCCATTTACTAGCCCATAAAAACATTCTGAACAACAACAAATAATTCAAAATTACATGGATCTTATTCTCCAACCACAATAAAATACATTTCAAGAAACTGAAAAAAGAAATAACACATTTCTATACTAAAAAAAGAAATCACCGTAAAATTATGAGCTATGTAACACTAAACGAATAACAACAAAGTGGCATATATCAAAACAGGAGATGTAGCAAAACAACTCTTATAATTAACCTTAAAAAAACTGGTAATCTGAACATGTCAAATAGCAGACAAATTTCTGCCTCACAAGGAAAAAGGCCCCAGGTTGTTGAGAATTTTTATGGATAAGTTACCAAATCTTCCAGAACTGAAAATCTTTATTTTCTACAAACTGTTTCTGAGATCCGCACAGGTTGAACTTAATCTCCTATTTTCATTTCTTCTTTGAGCCTTTCTATAACGTCTTGTTTTAGGGAAGCATAATTTATTAACTTATCTGGTTTCATGGAGAACTATTTGTTGAACATTTTGAATCATTTCAAATTAATTCAATTCAGATAAGATGCTTCTTTGTCTTTGTTTATTATTAATTTCTTGAAATAGTTTCTATTAATTTCTTGAAATAGTTTTCCTTAAAACCTAAACTTTGGGGGAGGGGCGATTATTTTTTTTTCATTATTGCTTCTTCAGGCAATTATGCAACCCTGTTGAATCACCTTGTTTGAATGCAGGTGATTTTCCTGGAACAACTGTTTTCAGGAGAGTAGAATTAAGTAGGAACCAGAGGATGCTTGGGAGTATCAAGCAGCTTAGACTTTGGTTTGTCGGTCTGTTGTCTCTGAACATTTATCTATCAACATTCTTTACCAGAGATTGAATTCTACTCCGAAAGGCAGTCTCCCACATGTGGCTAGCCTTGACCAGCTGCACAGTACCATCATGTCATCGCTTCTGTGTTGTAACATTAGCCTGCTTCTTGCAAAGATGCATGTATTCATATTTCTTCTTGCAACCTCAGTTCTCCTGCCCCTCTTAGATTTTCTTTTTTTTTTGGGTCGGAGTCTCACTCCTTCACCCAGGCTGGAGTGCAGTGGCACACTCACGGCCACGGCAGCCTCAACCTGCTGGGCACTGGCGATCCCTCCACCTCAACCTTCCAAGTAGCCAGATCTACAGGCACACGCTACCACGCCCGGCTAATTTTTTATGTTATTGAAGAGATGAGGTCTCGTCAAGTTGCCGAGGCTGGCCTCGAACCTGAGGGCTCAGGCAATCCCCTCACCTCGGCCTCCCAAAGTGCTGGGATTACAGGCTTGAGCCACTGCGCCTGGCCTGGATTAAGCTTTTAGCACACTTACCTGCCCATCTTCATTTGTGTGATTTGGGGTTATGGGTGGTTCATATTCTGAATGGAGAAGAAATGTCTTTGTTTTTTATTCTCCAAGTTTCTTTTGGTTGGATTCAGAAAGGTAGGTGAGATGCCCTCATATCACTATCTAAAACTAGGAGTCCGGTGCAGTAGCTCACCCCTGTAATCCCAGCACTTTGGGAGGTCAAGGTGAGAGTCACTTAAGCCCAGGAATTCTAGACCAGCCTGGGCAACATAGTGACACCTTGTCTCTACAAAACATACAATTAGCCAGGTGTTGTGATGTGCGACTGTAGTCCTAGTACTTAGGAGGCTGAGGTGGAAGGATCACTTGAATCAGGAGATCGAAGATGCAGTAAGAAGAAGTCACACCAATGCACCCCAGTCTGGGAGACAGAGTGAGACCCGGACTCAGAAATAAAATACATAAAAATTAAAAAGACAAAACTGGGAGACTGTGGCATTGTTTTTGTAATGGAAAACTGTAAGGCAGAACAATTTTCTAGTCCACACCTGAATAATTTGTCACAGTGAGATGGTGTCAAAAATCTCAACTTTGAATTAAGAAAATAGCAGAATGAGTTAGGGCTGAGTGTACGTTACTACTTTTTAAAAGTATTTTTAAATCCAGATAAAAAGTACTCTCATAGCTGGGTCAAAACAATCTCATCATAATGTCCTTGACATTGAAGCAGTTGTATCAAAACACAGAAGCATCAAAATGTAATGTGCAGCTGGGCCCGGTGGCTCAGCCTGTAATCCCGTGCCTTTGGGAGGCTGAGGTGAGTGGAT